>NW_015164762.1:130433-147634 GCF_001447785.1 Gekko japonicus
GGCACGCTGGGGGTGGGCCCACGGTCATCCAAGGGAAAACTCTATGGTTTTCCCTCGGATGGTCGTGGCCCCGCCCCCAGCATGCCCGGCATCGTCACGTCACTTCCTGGTGACGTGGATGCGGCATACGCGCTCCGTGATCGGCCCGGGAGTCCCCCGCTGTGGAGGAACGAGGAAGGTAACACTTGGCAACCCTCCTGGGAGCGCGTTGCAGGTATGATCACTTCAGCGAAAACCTGGAAGCAACGGTGGAAGTTGCAGGAATCACTGGAAATCCTGTGGTAAAACCATAGAATTTGGGGCAGTTCCTAGAGCGACTGCCGTTGCTTCCAGACTTCCCTTGGAAGTGACATCATCATGCTCATGATGCCAGTGAGTTTTCTATTCACCCCTCTGCTGCTTGGATGCTCCTGATGTTCTTTCTTTTTCTGTTAGCTTATATTTGCGTCAATGTGTTTTAACACTTTGTCGGTTCGCATGTAACGTGTGTACATAGTGTTCGTTTTCCCCCTTAATGTATACAGTATTTATACAGCCAATGTGCCCTAACTATAACTATATTTACTGACACAAACAATTTGAGGAAACGTGAACATTTTACACAAGAAACTCTGCAAGGGGAAACAGAAAATGCATGAAAACAAAGAATCATTTTATTTGCCTACTAATGTGTAAACTGGGAGTGTCTTTTAAAAACACAGAGTGTGGGTGAGGGGAACTAAACTCTGGCCTTCTCTGTTCCTTTTCTCACTGCCCCCCCAGTTTTGGAAGCACATCTTTTTGAGCCCCTGTTATCTCAAAAGATAAGCCTATGCAAACTTTCCGCCTCCCCGCGTAAAACTGACCTGCAATGAATTTAGTGTTTGTTGACTTTGTTGATGTCTCCCCCAACTAAACCGATTAAAACTTGCAATCTTGCTGTTATCTGAATAACTGTTACTCAGTATTTCTCTCTCCCTCTGGGCTTTTCTGCATTCTCGGTTTCCTCGTTTGTAAATTCCCGATTTTTGGGGGGTGGGGTAGTCTTTTCCACATGTGTCCTGCTCCCTCTAGTGGTCGATTCTATATTATGCTGGTTTATGTCTGGCATAAAAAGCCATAGTTTAAATCTCTCTCTCCTTCTGTTTCTCTCTCTCTCACACACACACTCTCTCTCTCTCTCTCTCTCTCTCACACACACACACACACAAACACATAACTTAATAACATATAACTTAATTGCTTTGGAGACATCATGGCTGGGAAGACTCCATGCTAATGCCTGTCATCCACCAGAGCGTATTCTTTCAACTGGAGCCATTGCATCAATTTAATTAGGAAACTACCACGGAGGGGAAAGTGATGGAATTTCTGGGTTACAATGCAACTCACCTGTATGCGGTAGCATCATATAGCCTGCAAGCTCCTCTGCTCCCACAGCCAGTTCTTGCCCACTTCAAGCAGGTCCTGTCTATTACTGCGCCAAAATAAGCCGGGGCTAGAATTCCAGCTGTGAGATATCAGAAAGGAAATGCATCGGCTTGCTTTTCCCAAAGAGCATTCTCAGACCACTGTGGCACAAGTGAGATGAGGACAAGGAGACTTATGTGCCCAAACACACCAACAGAGTGAACATGTACGAACATGTACGAGACCAGAACCTCCATCTGTACATATGACTTAATAGGACCTCCAAACTGTCAACCAGCTCCTTTAGAGTGAGTGAAACCCCATTCACAACAGGCAGTCTCCTGAATCCCGGGCTGGCTGTATTATCAGCTGAAAGCATCACAGTGTGGTCTGGTCTGAATTTTGGTTTGTCAGATTAAATTTTAATATGTTGTTGAAGGCTTTCGTGACCAGAGTTCATTAGTTGTTGTAGATTTTCTGGCCTGTATGGCCGTGGTCTTGGCATTGTTAGTGCCTGACGTTTCGCCAGCAGCTGTGACTGGCATCCTTAGAGGTATAATGCAGAAAGATGGAGTACTCTCTGTGTCAAGGTGAGGAGTAAAATGGTAGGCAGGTAATTTATATCTACTCAGGAAGGTGGGGTAAGGCTGAGTCATTATCTTGTAGGAGTTCCCCAGGCTGTGAACATGCTAATGGAGGAGCTTTCCTGAGGAGGTTCTTTTGCATATGGATTGGCTGTTGGAATGCTAATCTTATCTGTAGTGCTGTTGTAAGATGTAGAGCGTTATCCCCTCCACACCCTTGTTTAGAACATCTATTATATCACCTAACTCAAATGAGAAGGAAAGTTAGATGTCCTCCAGGCCCATAGCCAGGATTTTGTGGTCTGTGGGGGGAAAAAAATTCTGGTGGGGCTGGTGGGGCTGTCATTATTTTTATGTCAGCTCAATTCTATCCCGAAGGCCGACCATCAGCGGTCACCCCTCTCCCTCCCCTCCTGCAAGATTTAAAGGGCCCTTCAGCTGATTGGCAGGCAGCATGTGGCCCACCAATCAGCTGGGGGGCTCCTTAAATCTTGCAGGAGGGAGGGAGAGGGGTGCGCACCATCCTCGCTTCTTCTCAAAAGAGACCAGTTGTGATTCCAGGAGATCTCCAACCACTACATGGAGGTTAGCAACCCTGTGACCCCAAGAGAACAAGAAGAGATTGGATTTATATCCCACCCTTCACCACCCAAAGGAGTCTCAGAGTGGCTTACAATCTCCTTTCCCTTCCCCTCCCCACAACAGACACCCTGTGAGGTAGGAGGGGCTGAGAGAGCTCTTTTGAGAACTGCTCATGAGAGAACAGCTCTGAAAGAACTTGTAACTGACCCAAGGTGACACCAGCAGCTACATGTGGAGGAGTGGGGAATCAAACCCAGTTCTCCCAGATTAGACTCCACACTCTTAACCACTACACCAGTACACATCTTGGGCAATCAGCTGGGAGGATATCATGGTTTAAAATAATCAGAAAGATGTTTCTTACCCAGAGTTCTCACCACAAGCATAAAGACACCAAGTGAAAGTGATTTCAGATCTTCATGGACGCATCTAAAAGACACAAGTTAAATTTAACCTTGCTACTATTATGTTTCTCTAAATTATTGTAAGCTTCTTTCAATGAACTTTAATGGTCATCCACTTGTCTGGGTGGACTGGACATAGTAGTTCTATAGCTGGTGATCCAGTTGCAACAAAGTTTGTAATTTACAGTCACGAGGACACACAGACTAATCTCCACTCACCTTTCCACTAATGCATGCATTGCAATGACCATGGTCATGAAGACTAGCCAATAAAATATGAGCTGGGCCCAACAAAACAAAGATTTTAATAAAAAATATGACTAAAGCCCAAACCCAACAGTTACAAGAAATATCAGGTCTAGAAGCCAAAAAAAAGAGGTGAAATATCTAAGAATAAGGATGTTCCTTGGTAAAAGGCCACTAAAAGGAACTCATACTGGATATAAAGAAAGATTTGGAAAAATGGAAAAACTTACAAATATCCTTGATGGGAAGAATAGCTACAATAAAAACGAATATTTTACCAAGAGTGATCTTTTTATTTCAAACAATTCCAATTCCTCAAAATCAAAAATATTTTAAAGAAGTTGATGAATTGATGTCACAGTTTATATAGCAAAACAAGAAACCAAGAATAAAAATCAAAGCACTACAAGATGCAAAAGAAAGAGCCGGATTTGCATTATTAGATTGGCTTTTATATTATAGAGCAACATCACTGAAGTGGTTAAAAGAATGGATTACATTAGAAAATAACAGATTATAAACGTTAGAGGGACACAAACTATTACTGGGATGGCATGCATTTTTATGCTATGGAAAAGCTGACACAAATACTTTAAACAGCACCTCATCAGAAGATCCTTATTGAAAGCATGGGAAGGAGTTAAAAGACTTTTTAATACTAAAATACCAAAATGGGTTTCACCACTAGAAGCATTTACAACCCCAAACTTATTTCAAAAAAATGCACTGTTAAGATATGAAGTCTTGTTGGCTAACAAAGCTGAATTAAAACCTACAGAAAATCATAAAAAACAAGAATCCAACATAAGTTGGTTGGAAAGAGTTCACATAGAATCAAGATATGTTAAAGAGAAGCAAATAGGTTTCTATTCAAAAATAACAGAAATAGACAAGATATTGTTACATACTGATGAGAAATTGATTATTATATGTAATAATACTAGAAAATAAAACACAACATGAAATAGTTAAAAATTCTATGGTTCAATGGGCACAAAACTTTGGTCATAATATTGATAAATTAGCAAAGTTTTCTCCTGACCTACCAAACAATTGTTGGAAATGTCAAAAAAAGTTGGTTCATTTTTTCATATGTGGTGGACGTGTGATAGAGTTAAAAAATACTAGTCTTGGATTCTTGAACTGTTACAAAAATGTTAAAATGTACTATCTCCCTATATTATAAAACCCTTTTAGAGGTGGCACCCTCCAGAACATTCGACACGCTCTGGAATTGGTTGGTGCCCTGGAGTGTCACTCACAGGGCGTCTGTCTCCACTGGCTGCGTTGCTGTCTCCCTTGCCGTGGTCCCACCCACAGAGGTGGCACCTGGCATCTTGGCCTCACTCTCCTTGCGGTGGGTGGACAGGACAGATGCTCTGGCAGCCAGGGACTGGAGCCCGATCGTGCCACCACCACCACGGTCATCCTCGCCCCAGTGCAAGTCGCCGCCTGCCCTGCACGCAGCTGGATGACAGATGGAACAGGTGCTCCAGTGAAGGGGGGGCCAGCCCGAGCCTGCTGCTGTCGCCCGAGCCTGGCCACAGATGGCCGGCCGGGCATCCATCGAGGTGGACCGGCAGGGAAAGGCCTCTGGCAGCCCCCGCCTCACCTCTCCCCACTTGCCTGCCCAGCAGGGACAGGCCTCCGGAGGCCCCCGCACCAGCTTTCCCCGCTCGCTCACCGAACCGTCTGGGTGGCGACAGGCCTCCAGAGGCCCCCATGTCACCTCTCCCCGCTTGCCTGCCGAGCTGCCTGGGTGGGGACAGGCCTCTGGGAGCCCCTGCACCAGCTTTCCCCACTTGCATGCCGAGCCACCCGGGCAGGAACAGGCCGCCGGAGGCCCCCACTCCACCTCTTCCCCCTCACCTGCTGAGCTGACTGGTCAGGGAAAGGCCTCTGGAGGCCCCTGCACCAGCTTTCCCCACTCACCCGCTGAGCTGCCTGGCCGGGGAAAGCCCTCCAGAGGCCCCCACCCGGGGGCGTGGATGAGGCCTGGCGCCCTGGCCCGCTGGGGCCTCCGCCCACGGTGAGGTTCGGGGAGGGGCTGCAGCCAGGCAGCCTGCCCCCCCGGGGTCTTGAGCAGCAGGGGGAAGACATAAGGGGAGACGCTGCCTGCCGGCCTGCCTACCTAGCGCTCGTTGTCTTTATTGCCACAACGGGCCTTCTTCCTAGTACCTTATATACCAGAACTGTCTTTATTGAATCTAATACCATACAATTGTAAAAAGCAAGATTCCTATCTTATTATACATGTAGTGACAGCTGCAAGAATATTATATGCCAAATATTGGAGGAAAAATAAAGTTCCTTCAAAAGAAGAAATTATAAATAAAATACTTGGAACTGTAGAGATAAATTACCTTTAACCTTGAGAGGACAAAATGAAGGAAACTTTGATAATATATGGTCAAGGTTTTATAAATTGATGGAAATAAACCATATGGACATACAACCGAATTATAAGAAAATATGAACTATATTTTTGGTTATGAGCAAGGATGTATTCAAAAACATATGGTGGAAAAAATATATAATTAGACAATGTATGAGGTAACCAAACAGACAAAACACTTATGTAATTGACAATCCCCGAATTTTTGTATGTATGCTTGTTTGTCTTTTATAAAATAAAAAATTGTTTTTTTAAAAAAGATGGGCTGGGCCTTGTACATTTACAACAGGTTCCTATTGGCTAATATTCATGACATCATTGGTGGTGAACAACATAAATGACCAAGTGTGCTTTGATGGTTGCTACATAAATTACCAACAACTAACATAAGGCTTGTAAAGACCTTGAAGGAACACCACTGCCCATATTTCCCACCTCAAAAAGTTTATAAAATTATGCACAGCGTCGAAAGAGTTGACAAAGAGAACTTTTTCTCCCTCTCCCAAAATAGTCAAGGGCATCCAATGAAGCTGATGGGTAGTAGATCCAGGATGGATAGAAGAAAATACTTCTTTACACAGAGAGTGATTAAAATGTGGAATCCGCTACCGGAGGAAGTACTGATGACCACAAGAATAAACAGCTTTCAAAGGGGATTAGATGGATTCATGGAGGATCAGTGGCTACTAGACATGGTGACTAAAGGGAACTTCCACGTTCAGAGGCAGTTAACCTCTGAATCTCAGTGCCAGGAGGCAACATCAGGGAAAGGCCTCGGCATCTATGTCCTGTTGTTGGACCAGATGAACTAACTGGCCATTGTGTGAGACTGGATGCTGACCTAGATGGACCACTGCTCTGATCCAGCAGGGTTCTTCTTACATTCTTGAGAAAACTCTTGAGATTCTTACAATTGTCCCTAGAGTCTGATGTAGTGGTGGGTGACTATAAAACCAAGAACCTTTTTAAGATGCCATTCCAGTTGTAGAACTCCTTGCTGAAAGCAGTTTTACAAGCACAACCAACCATTAATAGCCTTGGAGATTCAGAAGAACTGGACATTATGCCCAAAGGCCAACAAAGCAGACACCTGTGTCTGAAAGGGCATTCCATACTGAAAAGTCCCTCTTTCTAGCTGGAACCCCTCCACATTTTGAAAATGACACCTCCCACAGAAGGGCCTTTGATATTATTATTAACACTTATTATTATTAACAGTATTAGCACTTGGGCTCACCGCAGGTATACACTCCATGGAGAGCTGCATTCAAATCAATAAGTGTACCAATATGATAGACATAAGGTCTTTGGCTCAGTGGTAGAGCATGTGATTTTCTTTCTGAAGGTCCCAGGTTCAGTCCCTGGCACCTTCCGTTAATGAATTCCAAGTAGCTGGAGTTCGGAAATGCGTTTTTCTGCCAAAGAGTTGCCACCAGCTACAGTAGACAATACTGAGAGAAATGCGTCACTACTCTGATTTGATTGAAGGAACCATCATAGGTAGAAAATTTTATTGTACCTAGCCATGGGCCTTTACAATCCAGACATAACAGAAACATACATACAATGCAGATATGAATATTTAAGATATTTGTTTAAAATTTAATCAACATTGAAATCAGATAATTTCTAAAGACTATTAAACGACGATGTATATCAGCTGTTTACTTTCCTGGCTACCTCAGTTGCTCTTATTTTCCTGGCAGCCAGGGCGTAGTGTCACCCTTCTGGAAATAAAAGAATCCATGTCTGATAGCATGAAACGTAATTTATCAGGATCAGGCAGAAGGTGGAGACCAGATAATATATTAGCAAGAAAATGTTTCCCTTGGTTCTGAGTATAAAGGACAGTTTAAAACACAGTGTGGTAAGTCCTCGATCAAACTTCCACAAATACATATACACTGATCCATGAGTGTGTGTGTGGGTTTTTTTTAAATCACCCAAGTTGGCATTGACTGGAAACATAATGAAGAGAATGCTATTCTGAGATCGTGGGCTGTGATTTCAGTAAAATAGCACACTCTAAAGCAGGGGTGTCAAACATGCAGCCCGGGGGCCAGATGAGGCCCCCGGAGGGCTACTATCAGGCACATAGTGGAACTGGCCATCTCCTGCTTCCAGTTCTGTTGCTGCAGCTGCATCATAGCTTACTTCGCCAGACTCTCTCAATCACTCAGCCATTTCATGTTCTCCCCTGGGTCCTAGACTCAGAACTCTGAGCGTGAGATTTCAGTGGTGATTGTCAATAAATCAAAAGTAGATTTGCAGCTTACAGATACACACCTGAATAGCATACTCAAGTCTGCAACAGCACAGACATTTTGATGCAATAATTCAGAGCAAGAGGTGTCAGTTATCAGATACTGCTAAACAAAATATTGAAAGAATGCCAATGTTTTAAGCATGTTTTTATTTTAAGTAAAAAAAAATCTTTGTGTTTGTGTCCTTTACAAAGTTTATATCTCCGCTACCTGGCATTACATTTTATGACACACATGGCCCGGCCCAACAAGGTCTCATTTATGTCAGATCCGGCCCTCATAACAAATGAGTTCGGCACACCTGCTCTAAAGTGATCTTTTTAAATGGTTTTATACCATGGAGCAAATTTTGAGTGATTTATTTAGAAATTTGTCAGTTAGGGCATTGTCTTTATAAACACATTCCCTCAAATCAGCATTGTTTCCCGAAGGCTGGAGTAAATAATCTGGAATGGTATAATGGAAAACAATGTAATTAAGGAAGGTCAGCCGGGGTTTGTCCAAGAAAACCTCATTGACTCAGATGAGGCGGGTGGCAACCTGAGAGAGGGCCTTATCAGTCATGGCACAAAAACTCTGGAATTTTCTCCCTCGAGAGGTTGCCCTGCCCCCTTTGGTTGCCATCTTCCGCCATCTTCTGTCTGTAGTTCAGCTGGCGATCCCTCTTTCCTGCCACATATTTTAATTGTTGTTATGTGTATTTTAGCTTGGTTTTACTTGTTGTAGTGATGTCTTTTTGCTTGGCTTTTGATTATTTTAAGATTTATTTTTCTATTACATATGTTTTTAATCTGGTAGCTGCGCTGGTGGCCCTCATGAGAGCAGAAAGTTGGGGTTTAAATAAATAAATGTAGGAAACAGTGAATTCGGACTAATAGGAATGGCAAAAAAAAAAGCTGAGGGAAAAGGTTGGGGACGAAGGTTGATTGGTAATGTTGATATTACTTACCTTATCATGATCATGTAAAAAGGAGTCCCTCCCAACGCATAGAAAAAGGAACTTATTAGTTTTATTGCTATGAAATATATAAACTTCCTTGAACATTCATCACTTTTTGGACATTCTCCCAAAACAGCTGAGAAATTTCTCCTCATGAAACCCACATTTTCAATGCAGCTACAATTATGGAAAACCTAGAAGAAGGTAACACAGAGGGTGGGAGAATCATCCTATTAACCATCGTTTGTAAAGGGACAGGGTTTTTGTCATGCCCACACGAATACACCTCCAGCTGCCTGATACTGAATCATGGGGTGATTTCCCACAAGCTCTTTGGCCCGATGGTACATGTCATTTTCACACCAGCTGCTGCACGACCGCATTTTGCCCCGCAGCTTCGTGCAATTTCCCCCGCGTCTACTCAATCCTGTTTTTTGAGGATTGAGTAGACACGGGGAAAATCGCACGAAGCTGCGGGGCAAAATGCGGCCGCGCAGCAGCTTGTGTGAAATTGACACGTACCATCGGGGCAAAAGGGAGGAGTGAGCGCGGAGCAGCGCTTGTGGGAAATCACCCATGGTCACTACCATTTGCTCTGACCCGCAGCAGCTCTCCAGGGTCCGAGGCAGAGGTCTTTCACATCGCCTACCACCTGGATCCTTGTAACTGGAGGTGCCAGGGATTGAACCTGGGACTTTCTGCATGCCAAGCAGAGGCTCTACCACTGAGCCATGGCCCTTTCAGGGCCCAGCTACATGACATGGTGTCCCCACTAACTCACGGATGCTTTATTTTATTTATTTGGATTTATTAATCACCCAATTCCCTACTATTGCAGGGCTTTGGGCGATGTACAGAATCCATAAAACACAATCAGATAAAATCATTAAAACATGAAGAACACATATTTGAAAAAAAGTGGTGAATATTAATCCAATTTGAGACTGCCAGCTACTTCTCAGGTGGGAGGGAAGAGGGCCAAATAAGGTAAACAGCGGGGGGGAGGGGTGAGAAAGGGTGCCAGCCCAAAGAAAACTATCGCCGCCCTCAACCAAAAGCCTGGCGGAACATGTCTGTCTTACAGGCCCTGCGGAATAAGGTTTCAGGGCCCTGATTGTATTTGGCAGAGAGTTCCACCAGGTTGGGACCAGCACCAAAAAGACCCTGGCCCTGTTCAAGGACAGCCAGATAGCCTTAGGGCCGGGGACTACAAGCAAGTTGTTATCTGAAGAGCGTAATGCTCTCCCAGGGACATAATGGAGGAGACGGTCCCGTAGGTACATTGGACCCTGACCGCTCAAGGCCTTATAGGTCAATACCAAAACCTTGAAGAAGAAGAAGAGAAGAGATTGGATTTATACCCTGCCCTTCACTACCCAAAGGTGTCTCAGAGCGGCTCCAAACTCCTTTCCCTTCCCCTCCCCACAACAGACACCCTGTGAGGAAGGTGGGGCTGAGAGAGCTCTGACAGAAACTGCTGTTTTTCAAAAACAGCTCTTATCAGAGCTATCACTTGCCCAAGGTCATCCAGCCAGGTGCAAGTGGAGGAGTGGGGAATCAAACCCGGTTCTCCCAAATTAGAGCCAAGCACTTAACCGCTACACCAAACTGGCTCTTGAACTTGACATGGTATTCTATCATCTAGTTTTGGCCTCAGTCTAGGATTCTCAAACAAACTGGAAGAGACTTTGGCCGTAACCCAATTCAGAGTAATGTGTGTTGAAATCTGTTCACTGTAATGGGGTTAAGCATGCCTAATTCTGACCTGGATTCATTTACTTATTTAGGAAGTGCACACGCCTCCTCTCCAATGACCTGGAGCCATTCGCAAAGTTAAAAAGAATTAAAGGCACAAAAACAACCAAATAAAAACAAAATTATGAATAACCTAATATGTTTGCGGTCACGCTAGAAACAGAGCATAAAAACTGCTTTTAAAAAGAGGTGAAACTCCTCAATGAAAAGCCTGGGTAAAAAAAGAAATGTTTTGGCCTGGCACTGAGCTTTTCCACATTCTGAGTTTCTCTATTGTAAGTTCCTGTTTTTGGGGATGTTCTGTTCAACATGTGTTTGGCTCCCTCTAGTGGTCAAGTCTATATTACACTTATTTATATCCAGCATATCTCCCTACAGATTTAAACTGCTGGTTTTTATGCTGGACATAAACCGGGTAATATCTAATTGAACATTGGAGGGAGCTGAACACATGCAGAACAGATTCCCCTCCCCAAAGAAACAGGAACTTACAAGTGAGGAAACTCAGAATGTGGAAAAGCCCACTCAAAGAACAGCGAGGAGGTGTCAGGCTAGACTAAGGGACGGGGTGCCACCACTGAAAAAGCTCTGTCTTTAATTGTCACCTGCCTCATCTCTGCATTCAGAAGCACAGAGAGCAGGGCTTGGGAAGAGGATCAACGGAAAGACTGGCTAGTACAGGGAACTGTGCTGTTTTCTTTGTAGTAAAAAAAAGAGGGTCCTTACTGTATTTTTCCCAGATCCCATTAAGTCTTTGCATCCAGCAAAACAGGCTGACACATAAGTGATTCCATCCTCTCCGCAGACAGGATCCCACTGGTTTGCACCACAGTTGCAGTCAGAGTTGCAAGCAGAGGATAAAGAACTGGCGTGCTGTGGGACTGGTTGTCTTACAAAGGAAAGTTAGAGATGAGCATTTAGGTTGTTATAGAATCTCACAGTTGTTCTATTTATTTTCTATAACAGGGAGAGACACTGATGTAGACAGACACACATATATAGACAGATATAAGCACCCTATATAAGCACAAGTAGTTTTCTGACATATAAGAAGCCCTTGCCTAGAAAATCTTACCATATAAATTTGACAACAGAGGATAGAGCAAAGAGACAGGAGATGAATGGAGGTGGGAATGTAATGCCTCATTCCACTAAACAGAGGTCAGGCAGACAAGACATCCATAAAATGCAAATGCAGGGCTTTTTTTGTAGAAAAAGCCCAGCAGGAACTCATTAGCATAATAGGCCACACCCAATATCAGAAACTCATTAGCATATTAGGCCACACCCCTGACAGCACAGCTCATTAGCCTATTAGGCCACACCCCCATGCCTTTCCTTGGCTTGCCCGGGTGCCCCGCAGCTGCAGGGCACCCGGACAAGCCAGCCCTTGGACATGCCGGGAAAGTCACGGGAGGCATTTTAATGCTTCCCTGATCCTACCAGCCCCCCCCCTGGCCCACCTGCCTCGGAGTTGCCGGGGGGGGGCACTCTTCAGGCCTTCCCTCTGTAGCCACGCACACACAGAGGTTTTGGCTGTAGTGGGCGTGGCCAGCTCTGAAGCCAGCCGGAACTCCGTTCCTGTGCGTTCCTGCCCAAAAATAGCCCTGTGAAAATGATAGGCTGAGGCGACCTTGATTGGCCTTGGGGCCATGCAGGGAAACAAGTGGGTGGGGCCCTTCACACACCCCATTTGTTTTCGCTTCTCCACTGGTGCTTACCAAGAACTGTCTTGTGGGTGACACTGCCACCACTGCCCCAGTGGCCACTTTATCAACCTCCTTGGTCTCCAGTGGCAACAGACAACTGTCGGTGCATACCTTGCAAGAGGGTCCCCAGAATTTATGCACCCCAGAAAATCCAAGCGCAGCTGTTCCAGATCACCGTAGCTCTTATTGGTAGGCGATATCAACCTCATACAGCCTAACCATCTTTGAAGAGTTTGTTCTGACCCTCAGATACTGGGCTTTCCCACATTCTCATTTTACTGACTGCGACGTTCCTGTTTCTTCGTGTTTCCCCCCCTTGTTCTGCTCATGTTTGGCTCCCTCTAGTGGTTGAGTCAATATTACATCGCTTCCCCCCCCCCCCAGCAATTTAAGGCCTTTTCTGAATCCATATAACTGGGGGCAACAGCAGGCTGAAACCGAGCTGACCACTGAAGGGAGGTAACATAATGCATAATGGGGGGGGGACCCAGAATAAAAAGAAGGTTGTGCAGAATGGGAGAAAAAAACCCTGGATTAAAAAGAAGATTGAATTAGATTTTAGTGAAGAATTGCTTGGAGGACACCACGGTGAACACGGATTAAAAGGGGAGTGCAGAAAGGGCCTAAATCTGCAGGCAGATATGCCAGAAAAAAAAGCTGTGTGATATCGAATCAACCACTAGAGGGAGCAAAACACATGCGGAAAAGGAAAAAAGGACAAAGAAACAGGAATTTAGCAGCGACTAAAATGAAAATGTAGAAAAGCCCAGAGTCTGAGTATAATGCGTCCAGGGGGAATAGATAATTTGTATGTCCATGCCCTAGAATTCACAATTCATGTTGTTTAGGAGGAATTCTCTTAGTTCTTTTTTACCCAGTTTCTCCTGAAACCATTTCTTTTCCCTTTTTAGAAATTTCACTCTACAGATTCTCAGAGGCAAGCAATGTCTTCCCAAACCACAGAGATTTCTGGCAATTCCTAGAGATACCTTCTGACATATCCGAGTTTCCCCCAAAAGTGAAAAAACAGTACATGCCCCCCTAAAATTATCCTGCCACTGCGTGGAGCAGCAGCCAGTAACAGGAGTGGGGGGCAGGGGATCTCCCACTCTGATCGGAGAACTGACAATCCTACTCCTACCTTAAATCTCCCAGCTTCTGAATGTCGCTTGCTTCCCCAATACAGAACCATCTCCAAAAGAAGCTCACATCCATCTCCCCCTCTGTCCTAGGCACGCACACACATACATACCCTTCATAGGGCACTGTTAATCCCGCCACCTTGCGATTCTCACAGTCCATTACTATGTACAGGACTGAAATGAGGAAGGCAATGCCGGATGTTAAGAATGCCATTTTTGTAGCACCAAGTATGCCTAATTTGTATTTTTTCATGATGAACCCTCCTAGGAGCAAACCGAGGCACACCGCTGGTAAGATGATCACACCTGAAATAAGAGAGAGAAGGAAATGTATTTATTTAGACATTTATATCTTACTTCTCTTCCCAACGGGATCCAGTGCTCCAGAGCTCCTGGCAGCCAGACACAACAGTCTGTTCTTCCACTTAAACATACGAAACCCTGCCTTCCAATCGGCCCTCGAGCCTTTATGAAGGGTTCAGCTAGCTAATTTTAATTTCAAATTGAATAAAGCATGCAAATTAACATTTTGCTACAGGAAGGAATGAAGTCTGCATTGTGTAAATCAGGTATACATAACGAAGTTTGGTAATCTGATGGATGAAAAAGATCTTCAAGCTATACATGTTCGACGGTTAAGGAATTAGGGATAGGCATGATAGCTCACAAACATAAGTTCAGTATGAATTTTCGCTGATTCGTAGTTTGCGAACTGAAGAGCCTCCACAAACTTCCATGGATTTCAAGGCAGTTTGTGGCGGTTCATGAAGAGCACAAAGCAGAGGTTTAAATGGCTCCATTTAAACCTGCTTTCTGCTCTTCACAAAAAACAACTGAGCAGCAGGAAGCAGGAAGCTCTCCACCACGCAGTTGTTTTTTTGTGAAGAGTAGAAAGCAGAGGTTTAAATGGCTTGGAGCCATTTAAACCCCCAGCCTTTCTCTTCCCCACAAAAACAGCAGGGAGCAGAAAGCAGGGGTCATGAACTGATACAAACCACTTCAGTTCACGAACCAACCTCTCAGTTTGGCCATGAACTACAAACCAAATGGAACCGCAAAACTGCAGTTCGTGCCCATCCCTAGTGGGGATCCCCAATGTGGTGCTCATGGGCACCATGGCACTTGACACTGATTGGCCACTGGAGATTTGATTGGCTGTGCAGATTTTTTTTTTTAAAAAAAAACAACAATATTGCTTTGGCTGCCACCACCACCACAGCACAAGGATCTGTACTATGTGACTAAAAGTAAGCTGTGTGTAAGGAAGAAAATGTTTTTCAACAATATATTATTTAAAAAGGCCTCCTTCTGCCTGAAATGTTGAAGAGTCACCATTAGAATTACACATAACTTCACTCCCTGACATTTTGTGCCTGGCTCTGCCTCCTGTGGCAGCCATTTTGTGATTTTGCCCACCACCCTCTGTCAGAATTTCAAAGCTGCTCATGGGCTCAAAACAGTTGAGGACCCCAGCTTTAAAACATACCCACTGGCGGGCTCTCCCCCTTCAGAAGGTGCTGAGGGGGAACGGGGTTGGGGATTAGAAACGATCTATTTATCATAACCAAGGTTTTTTAAAAAGAAAAAATCTTGCAAAATGGGACTAGCCCCAGCTACCACTTAGGGTTCTGCAAACTTGAAAGGGTGTAGGTTTGCGTCTGGACATAAATAAAATAATTAATTGTGGTTTAACCCACCCCTCCAAAACAAACAAACACCTGAGCATTGCCAAAATAACATAACAGACTTGTTAAGAAACAAGCACTAAGACAAGGTTTCCAAGTGGTCTCCAGCCCAGCCTCCAGTGCAGATCTTTTAAAGAAACGTTACTACCACCATTAAACAGCAAACTTACACAGAACAGCAACTAGAAACAATACAGAACCAACGCAAACAGTTTATGTACCATAGCACCACCCACTGGTAGGATGGTTTTATAACAATTACAACTCTCCGCCCCTCTCTGCTATAGCAATATTCCAGTCAGGGAGAAATTATGGAGAAGTGAGAAGCACAGAAACAGAATGAATATTGGACAATGTCAGGTGGATGCTCCCGAAAATGAAGCTTCAGTAAGGAAGTCAAGGTGGAATGAAACATCCATGCAGTACCCTGTCTTAGGGCGATTCTGCATCTAGCATTTACTCCATATTTTCCCAACTGGGAGGAAAAGGGGAGCTCAAAACCACATTCAGATACCTCAAGGCAATGCCATACTGACTGCAAAGTCACCCCTGAATGGCCATAAAACAGTCATAAATCTATGCAGAAGGCACAATAAAATCTGATGATCAAAGAACATGAAAGCGGCATGGAGTGTGGAGGCTACCATTAAAATCCGATGGTCAAAGGAAGTGAAAGCAGCATGCAAAGCGGAGGGGAATTTCTGTTCCAGCGTGGGTTTCATAAAACAATGGAGGGGAAAGCCAATGCAGTATCAGCCTTAGTGTGGCCAAGCATGGTCACTTAATTTTAAGAAACCACCGCCCTACATGATTCACCTGGTGGATCTTATCAATTAAGTTGGGTTTGGAGCCCCTTGGGAACCCCAGGTCAAACCACAACATACAAACGAAGAAGAAGAGGAGGAGGAGGAGATTGGATTTATACCCCACCCTTCACTACCCAAAGGAGTCTCAGAGCGGCTTACAAACTCCTTTCCCTTCCCTTCCCCTCCCCACAACAGATACCCTGTGCGATAGGTGGAGCTGAGAGAGCTCTTTCAAGAACTGTCCTTGAGAGAACAGCTCTGCCGGAACTATGGCTTGCCCAAGGTCATCCAGCAGCTGCAAGTGGAGGAGTGGGGAATCAAACCCAGTTCTCCCAGATTCAAGTCCATGCTCTCAACTTCGACACCAAAAGCTTTGTCCACTATAGGAAAAGCTTTGTCCTCCAGCACTTGATTATCCAGAATGCTCTGTTAACTAGTGTTGCCTAGGGGACAAGTGCCTCCTTCTCAGCCACCATACCACTATGTCTTTTGAGTACAGACGCGCCCCACCTTTGCCTCGCTACCCATCCACCTTGATGACTCCGGCTATGCTGCTGACAGCAGGACCGACAGCCGATGTAATCTTTGAGAGGACCCTCTCATTCCTCAGAATTCACTGCCAGAGGACGTAGAGATGGCCACGGGAATAAAACAGCTATAAAGGGGGATTAGATGGATTCATGGAGGATAAGTCACTGGCTGCGGTCACACGAGCAGTGTGATCTGATATCGTTGTAGTGCCCTTGCGGATTTAACGAGCACGATCAGACAGTGACATTGTCGTTCCATGCCCCAGTTATCCCCACCCCATTCTGCCCCGTTCTTTGAAGCAGGGTTAAAGGACATCAGGGCAGTTCCGATCTTAACGGATGCCAGCACTTTCACCCTGCATTTCCAGCTGTCTGAACCCCCAGTTCTGAAGTCAAGCCAGTTGGGACGTCTAAACTTTCCCTTCCGTTTTCACCTCCCTTTTTAATAATAATAATAATAATAATCAGGTAGCTATGTGCGCATAAGTGCATAATCGCCCCTGGCATAGTCAGCCAGTTTGGTGTCGTGGTTAAGTGCGCAGACTCTAATCTGGGAGAACCGGGTTTGATTCCCCACTCCTCCACTTGTACCTGGCTGGATGCCCTTGGGCAAGCCGTAGTTCTGATAAGAGCTGTTCTTGAAAAAGAGCAGTTTCTGTCAGAGCTCTCTCAGCCCCACCTACCTCACAGGGTGTCTGTTGTGGGGAGGGGAAGGGAAAGGAGTTTGTAAGCCCCTCTGAGACACCTTTGGGTAGTGAAGGGCGGGGTAT
>NW_015164762.1:148128-160194 GCF_001447785.1 Gekko japonicus
GATTAAAAGGGGAGTGCAGAAAGGGCCTAAATCTGCAGGCAGATATGCCAGAAAAAAAAGCTGTGTGATATCGAATCAACCACTAGAGGGAGCAAAACACATGCGGAAAAGGAAAAAAGGACAAAGAAACAGGAATTTAGCAGCGACTAAAATGAAAATGTAGAAAAGCCCAGAGTCTGAGTATAATGCGTCCAGGGGGAATAGATAATTTGGATGTCCATGCCCTAGAATTCACAATTCATGTTGTTTAGGAGGAATTCTCTTAGTTCTTTTTTACCCAGTTTCTCCTGAAACCATTTCTTTTCCCTTTTTAGAAATTTCACTCTACAGATTCTCAGAGGCAAGCAATCTCTGGGAATTCCTAGAGATACCTTCTGACATATCCGAGTTTCCCCAAAAAGTGAAAAAAACAGTACATGTGTCCCCCCCCCCTTAAAATTATCCTGCCACTGCGTGGAGCAGCAGCCAGTAACAGGAGTGGGGGGCAGGGGATCTCCCACTCTGATCGGAGAACTGACAATCCTACTCCTACCTTAAATCTCCCAGCTTTTGAATGTCACTTGCTTCCCCAATACAGAACCATCTCCAAAAGAAGCTCACATCCATCTCCCCCTCTGTCCTAGGCACGCACACGCATACATACCCTTCATAGGGCACTGTTAATCCAGCCACCTTGCGATTCTCACAGTCCATTACTATGTACAGAACTGAGATGAGGAAGGCAATGCCGGATGTTAAAAATGCCATTTTTGTAGCACCAAGTATGCCTAATTTGTATTTTTTCATGATGAACCCTCCTAGGAGCAAACCGAGGCACACCGCTGGTAAGATGATCACACCTGAAATAAGAGAGAGAAAGGAATGTATTTATGTTCGACAGTTAAGGAATTAGGGATAGGCATGAACCAGTTCACAAACATAAGTTCAGTATGAATTTTCGCTGATTCATAGTTTGCGAACTGAAGAGCCTCCACAAACATCCATGGATTTCAAGGGAGTTTGTGGCGGTTCATGAAGAGCACAAAGCAGAGGTTTAAATGGCTCAATTTAAACCTCTGCTTCCTGCTCTTCACAAAAAACAACTGAGCAGCAGGAAGCAGAAAGCTCTCCACCACTCAGTTGTTTTTTTGTGAAGAGTAGAAAGCAGAGGTTTAAATGGCTTGGAGCCTGAATCCCAGAGCCAGGAGGAAACATCGGGGAAGGCCTCGCCCTCTACGCTCTGTTGTTGGTCATCCAGAGGAACTGGTGGGCTATTGTGTGAGACAGGACACTGGACTTGATGAACTATTGGTCTGATCCAGCAGGTTCTCAGAGTGCCTTAAGGTGTCGAGAGAAAGTTCTACTGGAGGTAGCACAAGAGCTGTCACCATGTGCGGTTTGGTCACTGTGAATTTCTTTGAGTAGAGGGCAGGACAGTGGAAAAAAGTTTGGAAACCGGGCACATATGATTAACCAACGATCCTATTTCCAATGAGTGCCGAATAACAATGCTTTTAATGTACTTTTCCATCATCCATTCCATTATCAAGAGATGTGACTCACCTGTGATAAAGTTAGACCTGGAGGCCGACTGACCGTACTGCTGCTCCATGTATTTTGGATTATATGTCAGGTAACCAATGAAACTACTGAACTGCAGCAGTGAAATAAACAGCAGTAGGGTGTACATTCGGTTGGACAGCACTCTTTTCAGGGACTTGAAGAAATCTGAAAGAAAGAGACCAATGCTGGTTAGGGCACTCCTGGTATGCAGCACTGACGGACCCACATTCTTATGAAGGTGGTGGTGTAGCTCTTCTGAGAGCCAGTTTGGTGTAGTTGGTTAAGAGCGCAGACTCTAATCTGGGAGAATTGGGTTGGATTCCCCACTCCTCCATATGCAAGTCCTGGTGTGACCTTGGGTCAGTCACAAGTTATTTCAGAGCTGTTCTCTCAAGAGCAGTTCTCGAGAGAGCTCTCTCAGCCCCACCTACCTCACAGGGTGTCTGTTGTGGGGAGGGGAAGGGAAAGGAGTTTGTAAACTGCTCTGAGACTCCTTCAGGTACCTTCCATTATCCTGCTCTCTCAATTAGCAGCCTTTTCCCTTTCTGCCTGAAGAGGCCCATCCTGGAGAATTTAATCACTATTGGTTGAGGGACACTCCCCCCAAATGTGGCCATGTGATTCCCAGCTGTCACCTGAGTACAATAACTAGGTGTCGGGTAGTCCCGCCATGAGGTCTTTTTACCTGACTCTGGAATGTACACTGCAGCTGTGTTTCACTTTGCCCTTATCTTTGCCGTTGGCCTTGAGCTCCCAGCTTTGCGCGAAGTGTCTAGTGTCCCCCACCTAACTCTGAACCGTTAATCAGCTCCCTGCGCTTTGCATTAATTGCTTATTGGCCCCTAGGTGTCAGGGGGTGTTGTATGGACCCACTATAACTGGGATTGCCATTTTGTATGCCCCATTCCTGACTTAAAGAGTCTAAGACGACTTCACTTTTCTCTAATCAATAAAGCTGATCTAGGTGAGATTCTCGAAGAGGCACATAAAGGATGTAGTCCTGAAAGCAGTTTCTGGAGAACCCCTGAAAGTGGGGGGAAATAAGATCAGAACGCTGAAGGACATTCCATTTGATGTAAGACAAAGGAGAAAGAAGTACAAAGAACTTATCTTCAGACAAGCGCAATGGGTAGCTTATCTTCAGACAAACGCAATTGGATACAAATGGCTATTTCCGGAAGGCGTAACTTTCAAGAGGAAGGATAAAAAAGAAAGAATTGACTCTGTTTTTAAAGCCAAAGAGTTTCTAAGAGTTCAGCTGGGAAAATCAGAGGAAGAAGGAAAGGAAGATGACAGAAAATAGAGTGGAGAGTTGGAGTCGGGATCTTCTGGAGAGGACTCGCTGACTGAGCAAGGAGCTGCTGCTCCGAAAAGTCCTTATAAACTGAGGAAGAGAGTAATAAAGGCTGAAAGACTCTGAATTGTGCCTTGACTTAACTGAGATGAATGGGGGGGCATTGTCTTTAGACAGTTAAAACTTAAACTTAAAGAAAAGGGAAAATGTTTGAAATACTTGACTCAATTCATATTGATTTAAATGAGTTATGAATTAATGTAACGAAGCTTGTTTGAGGATCTCCTCTCTTGGGTTTTTAGGTAGTAGTTGGTTTTCTTTTCTTTCTCCATGTATATGTAGTTTCCCTTCCCTTTTCTGTAGTATTTTGTAGTCATAAAAAATAATAAAAAATCCCCCCCACAGCTCATTAGCACATTAGGCTACACTCCCATGTTACCAGAAGTGTGGTTATCCAGCCACACCCACCTTTTGCTTCTTATTCTGTTTACCTTGTTTGTTGCCAAAACCCAGGGTTTTTTTGTATCAGGAACTCCTTTGCATGTTAGGCCACACACCCCTAATGTAGCCAACCCTAATGAGTTTCTGCTGTTGGGTGTGGCCTATTATGCTAATGAGTTCCTGCTGGGCGTGGCCAACCCAGGAGCCAGCCAGAACTCCGTTCCTGTGCGTTCCTGCCCCAAAATAGCCCTGAGTATAGCTACCTCCTGGAATCACAACCACTGAATAGAATAATGACCCTAAACTTCCTACAAATGTGAACAAGACATGTAAAGAACAACATGGTGGTGGAAAGCGTTGTCACGTCAGAGCTGACTTATGCCAACCCCGTAGGGTGTTCAAGGCTAGAGAACATTCATAGGTGGCTTGCCATCGCCTGCTTCTGCATCATATCTCTGGGCTTCCTTGGTGGTCCCCCATCCAAATAGTAACCAGGGCTAACCCTGCTTAGCTTCTGAGATCTTACATCATCAGGCCAGCCTGGGCCATCCAGGTCAGGGCGAAGAACAAAATGAGCAGAAACTCAAACAACATTTTGTGTGTGGACATCCCAGCCGTTAACTAAATGGATCCTCTCTATTCAGTGGCAACAGACTTCTGAATATTTAATTCTGGGGGGCAAACATCAAAGAAGGTTAGCTGCCTGACCAAAAACTTCCCCAGAGGGATCTGGAAGCTGAACGCAGGTTGAGATGGACCCTTGGATCTGGTCTAAACTGTGTTTGGTGCTTTGAGGAGGGGGGGAACAGTGGGAGGGCTTCTAGTGTCCTGGCCCCACTGATGGACCTCCGAATGGTACCTGGTATTATTCACAATACAAGAACTCGTGGGTACTCCATGAAATTGCTGAGCAGTCGGGTTAGAAGAGATAAAAGGAGGTACTTCTTCACCGAAAGAGTGATTAACACATGGAATTCCCTGCCACAGGAAGTGGTGGCAGCTACAAGCATGGATGGCTTCACGAGGGAATTGGATAAACATAGGTCCATCAGTGGCTATTAGCCACAAGGTATAGATAGGAACTCTCAGTCTGGGGCAAGTGATGCTTGGGGAGGGGGCTCTGCTGGTGGACCTCCTGACGGCACCTGGTATTTTTGGCCACTGTGAGACAGAGTGTTGGACTGGATGGGCCATTGGCCTGATCCAACATTGGCGTCTCTCATGTTCTTATGTGCTTTTTCTTTACCTTTCAAACCGGATGTCCATTTCGCACCTTCCTGAGTTTCAGACTTGGGTATCTGACACCCATCACCATTCAGCTGCACAGCCTCCGGGGGCTTTTGCATAAGCCTGGGCTCCTCTTCCACATTCAGACTTTTAGGCAAAAAGCAGAAGGGGATGCCGGAAAGCAGATGGATGAATCCGGACACTATAAAGCCGAGCCACCAGGCACCAACCCAGCGGGAATCAGTCGGGGTTATATTAACTGTACCTAAAGGACAAGTTCAAACCAATGTCATTGACAGTTTGTTTGTTTTTTTACATCTGCTGTAATTTACAATAGACTTTTACCTCCAGGGAGTTTACAGTCTAAATAGCTGACACAATGGAAAGCCATGGGATACAGGCAGGAAGGTTGCAGTGTGACAACAGTAGAGGCCCACAGGATTTGACTTGCCACGTAAAGTATGGAAGATGGCTAATAGAATACGAACAGGCTTTGGCAGATGCGCAGACCTGTCGTTTCAATGGGGCAAAATGCCAGGACCCGAATGCGATTGTGGTGCAGCCCGCCAAATTGTTTTCCATCTGTCACAGGAATGTGAGCATCATGCTTTCCAGGGAGATGTGATGGAGCTCTCTGAACTCTCCCCAGCTGTGACTGACTGAACTGAAAATCAAGATATTAGTATTTAGGGTAGGGTCTGGGCAGGGGTTTCCCTGCTTTTTGGGGTTCCGATCCTCTGCTGGCCAGCAGGGAAGCCCCACCCCCAAGCCCCACCCCCTTTAAAGGCTCTTTTTGCATGCATGGCAAGTGGCCATGACTGCCCCTCTCCCTCCCTACTGCTAGATTGAAAGGGCCCTCCAGCTGACCAGTGGGCCACATGGTCCCCGCCGATCAGCTGAAGCTCTTTAAATATGGCAGGAGGGGAGAGAGAGGGGTGGCCGGGTCGGTGGTTGTTCGTGGGGTTGGGGCTTGAGGGCAGGGCTTGGGGCATCCCCGCCCACCCTGGAATGCCCCTCAACACCCCCTGCCGGAGCAACAAGGGGATGGGCAACCCTAATTTAGGGGGATTGTCCAATTGATCTGCATATTCATTGTATAAACTTAGTTACATATATTACATTATTATATACTTCCTGTTATGTCCCTCTTTTGCTGTTGGCTCCCAGGTTGGAGTATTCACTTCGATATTACATCAGCATATGTCTGGCTTAAAAACCTGCAGTTAAAATCTGCAGGGAGATATGCCAGACATAAACTGATGTCAAATCAACCACTTGAGGGAATACAACGTTTGTGGAACAGACACCCCCTTCCCTGAGTAAACGGGAATTTGCACGAGAGGAAGATGAGAATGCAGAAACGCCCAAATGCAAGAAATTCACACATGTTCAGTCAGTCCCTTTCTCGGGTTACCAATGTTTATTTCAAAAATGAATGACTTACTCTCACAGTTTGGTGCAGTGGTTAAGTGCGTGGACTCTAATCTGGGAGAACCGGGTTTGATTCCCCACTCCTCCACTCGCACCTGCTGGATGACCTTGGGCAAGCCATAGTTCTGTCAGAGCTGTCCTCTCAAGGACAGTTCTGGAAAGAGCTCTCTCAGCCCCACCTACCTCACAGGGTGTCTGCTGTGGGGAGGGGAAGGAAAAGGAGATTGTAAGCCGCTCAGAGACTCCTTTGGGTAGTGAAGGGCAGGGTATAAATCCAGTCTCCTCTTCTTCTCTTCTAAGATGCCTGAAGAGCTATCAGATGACTCAAAGCAGGGATCTAAGCCATGCCATATTTATTTACTTATTTATTTGCGAGTCTTCCCCCCTGCTCTCCTAATCCATCGATACTAAAAGAGCTTGTAAATAAGAACCCCACATCCGTGTATTTCACCTGGCATCCTTACCTAAATCCACAAAGCCAATGTCCACATACAGTCTGGCAACCAGAGACCCCAAGAGGAATCCAGCCATCGGGCCAATCATTGCTATGGTGTGCAGAATGCCTGCAATTGTAACGGGGGGGGGGGAGGAAACACTATATCAGTACATCCCAGTGTACAGAGACATGTGCGTTCTGGAGCTGAGCCAGAAAAGGTGAGGTGCTTTTCGCGAAGCCTTCCTATAATGTATTCAAAGCAGCCTTGAATGCAATGTTGTGAAACATCTAACTGAAATGTAATGTTGAGCTTCGTCCTGGGCTAGGTCCCAAATCCATCCAATGGTATTGCTAGCCCAGGAAGTAGCAAGCCAATCACTTCAAGCAAGCTCCCTGAGTGGGAACGAATGTGATTGGACCTTATCTCGGCAACCTCATAGGTTGATATGTGCACAGTGGGTGTGGCTATATTAGCCGGGAATGTTTAAAAGCAGGACAGCTGCAATGTAAAGGCTGTTCTGGCTATCTGATGTTGATCCGTGTTGGAGTTGTGTTGGAGTTGAAGAATAAAGTTGTGTTCTTGCTGAATCACTCTCCGACTACTCTGTTAAGAGAGCGACTTAACACTTCCCAAACCGAGATTAGGGTTTGGTGATATTCGGAAGGGTCTGCAAAAGGGAAACGAAGCCTTGTCCAGAGCCCGCTTTGCTCATAATGAGTGTTAGGAGAGAGGGAACATGTCCTTAAGCAACAAGATCAATATGTCTGCTTTGGCTTCCCCGTGGCAATGATATCATTAGCTTTGGCAATGAAGAGGCCCTTCCCTTCCTTCTGATGCATGTTCTGACCAAGGTCAGTAGTTGGCTTCAGTGTCCCCTCTAAGATGAGTTAGTGTGAGCTAGCTCACAGTTCTTTAGCCTCCGGCTCACACACTTTTTTTTGTCTTAGCTCAGGAAGGATGGCTCCGAAGCAAACTAATTAATGCAGTAGCCAAATCACTTGCTCACAACTTTAATGCCAGTAAGCTCACAAAAGTAGAATTTCTGCTCACAAGAGTCCACAGCTTTGAGGGACCATTGGTTGGCTTTGCTTGTTCCCAGCCCAACTGGACCGACAGTCAGTGTTCCCTCTAAGCTGAGTTAGTGTGAGCTAGCTCACAGTTTTTTAGCCTCCGGCTCACACATTTTTGTCTTCGCTCAGGAAGGACGGCTCCAGAGCAAACTAATTGATGCAGCAGCCAAATCCCTCACTCACAACCTTAATGCCAGCAGCTCACAGAGTCGAATTCTTGCTCACCAGACTCCACATCTTAGAGGGAACATTGCCGACAGTGTGTCTCTGTGACATCATCACATTCACCACATCATTCCTGATCACACAGTGGACGAAGAAGCCCCTGAACATGGCACCAAGGCAGCTGTGCGCTTGGGGCTGTGAGCAGGCATGAAATGTGTGCGACATGAAACTTAGGCCTATATTGAATATGCCCTTTATGTTGAATGTTGAAATGTTGAAATGTTTTACTGTTTGACATTTGGTGACTTGGAGACCCTGTTGTCCTTTTTTTTTTTTGTTTCACTGGGTTTTTAAAAAATGTATTAGAATCAAAAATAACAATCAGATTTTTTTTGTTTCACTGTTGTTGGTCAGTCGCACTGTCGAGTCCGACTCTTCACGACCCCATGGACCACATCACGCCAGGTCCTCCTGTCTTCCGGAGTTTGCTTAATTACATGTTCGTTGCATTGATAACACTGTCCAACCATCTCATCCTTTGCCATCCCCTTCTTCCTTGACCTTTAATCTCTCCCAGCATCAGGGTCTTCTCCAGTGAGTGCTCCCTTCTCATTGGGTGGCCAAAGTTTGTTTCATATACCATTCCAAATAGTGCTGCAAGGCACCCCCGGGGGGAGGGCGGGTTCCCTGCTCCCAGGCCCAGCTCCCATTGCCCACTGCCACTCTGAGTGGTGGGAGGGGGGGACAGCAGCATCCCTTGAGGAGCCACACCACTTGCAATAAAAACCTGGAAATGACATAGGGTAGTTCTAGGAACTGGCAGAAACTCTATGGTTTTACAGTAGATTTTCTGTCGATTCCTAGAATTACCCCATACCCCTTATGGACGTTTAGCAGAAGTGACATAACGCCGCAGCTGGCGTCACAGCCCCTTCCATGTCTCCACCTACAACTCTCGCACTGGTTAATTCCAAAGCTGACTTTAAAGATTTGATATAATCCCTGGAAACAATACACATAAAAAAAATTAATTTCAGCTTTAGAAGGGTACATAAAATCCAAATTTAGACACAGTGAAAGTCAAATGCTACGAACTCTGCTGTTGGCGAGCAGTTCCTTCTCTGTACTGCACTGTTTTCTTTTCTGTTTTCTTTTTTCATAATCCAGGTGTTATGGTGTGTCTTAAACTGTTTCCTCTTATTGCACGGATTTTTCTAATTTTGTAATTCACCGTGAGTCTCAGTGAAAAAGCCAGAATTTCTGTCCCGGTTGCTTTTCAAAATGGAATTCAATCTTACGGGTTTTGAAATGATGATATGGAAGATCCATCTTGGACGTTCCTAGCCAATGGTTTTGTTTTGCTCAAAATCAAGAAGCTTATACCCAGAATAAAACTTTTCTGGTCTTAAAGGTGCCTCCGGACTAAAACTTTGTTCTACTGCTTCAGACCAACATGGCTACCCACCTGAATTTATACTCTAGTGACATCCTTTGGACAAAGGTCGAATCTGCATTTGCATTTTTAAACCAGTTTCGTGCTGCTGTGACGCTGTCTTTCTCTATGTTTGCTTGAAAGTCATTTGGCGAAGATTCATTTAAAATGGTGCAGAGGTGCAATGAAAATGGAGCCACCAGGAGAGGGCGATAAACATATGCGGACATGCAAAAGTATGCTAGCTTTGTTGGGGTGCGAAACCGAAACCAAATGTAGACAGCTTTTCTGAAGACGGTGTCAGAAGGCTCGGACACCGGTGGGAAAGACAAATGCAGATTCGACCAAGGGGTGTCAAACATACGACCCAGGGGCTGGAACTGGCTTATCCGGGGCTCTTATCTGGCCCACAAGCAATTGGTGCAAGAGATGGAAGGCAGGAGGCCGCTTGGGGTGGGGGAGTGGGCACGTGGGCACACATGTTGAGGTGTGTGCAGTCGAAGCTGTCAAGAAATGAGTGGAAATGACTAGGGGGCGGGTATGATATCCCTTGGGGAAAACCTCGACTTGCATATGATTAAATACATTTATTGGGATTTTTGTGGATTCCCCAGTAAATCAGTTCCTTTCACTCCTAGGAATAAATTGCTTTTGTTTGTATTTTGAGTAAAAAATATTGTCAATTTGGTTTGCCTGTGTCATTTATAAAGTTTATCTCTCCAGTACCTGGCATTACATTTTGCGGCAGACATGGTCCGGCCCAACAAAATAACATTTATGTCAGATCTTACCCTCGTAACAAATGAGTTTGACACATCTGCTTTAGACATTACCTACATAAAAAGGCGAATCCTCTTCTTTAGAAAAATCATCAAGGTAAGAAATACCCAGTGGGGTTATTGGCGTTTCACCAATTCCACGTAGTACATTCCCCAGCAAGACATAAATCCACGCATTTGATGAGGTTTCCTTTTCACAATCTGCAAATCATAGCAATTATAGGAGGAAAATAAAATGGCAGTCAAAGGCACTCGAATAAAACACGGTTTGCTGGGGCTCACTACGGACTTGTAGGATACCCCAGATTGGGGGTACTGAAAACAGAACATGTGATAGTGAAGTTTCCCAGATATTGTTCTATGGAAGACAGCCATCTTCAAATAACTAACTTCCTCTGTTGTGAAAACGCATGCCAGAATGACGGAACATTGGATTATAATGGCACATATAAATCCTTTTTAGTGGTCTCAATATGGCACATGACCGTTTGTATTGTTTTTATTAATGCTTTTTAGTAAGGAATTTTATTAAGGAAAGAGGAATTTCTAGAACATTGTGACGTCACTTCCAATCACAACTTTTTTTGATAAGTTTTTTCAATTGTTTTTGTTAATAACATTACATACATCGAGTACTTTTTGCTTCTACATTAATAATTTGAGGTTTATAAGATTATGCATGGGAAAGAGCAGGTAGAGAAAGAGGTACTTTTCTCCCTTTCTCACAAGACAAGAACTCGTGGGCACTCCATGAAATTGCTGAGCGGTCGGGTTAGAATGGATAAAAGGAAGTACTTCTTCTCCCAAAGAGTGATTAACACTTGGAACTCACTGCCACAGAAAGTGGTGGCGGCTACAAGCATGGACGGCTTCAAAAGGGAATTAGATAAGCATATGGAGCAGAGGTCCATCAGTGGCTATTAGCCACAAGGTATAGAGAGGGGCTCTGGGGCAAGGGATGCTCAGTCATAATGGTGCTTGGGGGGGGGGGTCAACAGTGGGAGGGTTTCTAATGTCCTGGCCCCACTGGTGGACCTCCTGATGGCACTGGTATTTCTGGCCACTGTGTGACACAGAGTGTTGGACTGGATGGGCCTTTGGCCTGATCCAACATTGGCATCTCTCATGTTCTTAATGGTAATTACTTCCAATCACAACTGAACGTGCACTTCCAGAGGAGAAGGAAATGCCACGTGGAATAGAATGCATAGTTTTGTACTTACATGTCCATAACTCTCTGTGCAGACATCACAGCCTTACCTGAACCTGGAATCCCTTCTAATCCTGTAACAGTTTGATTGCTTGAGCAGGGGGAGATATTCAGTGTTGTGTTGTCTGATGAACGGGATAATGTCTCATATTCATAACTGAAAAGATAAATCGTAATGATTCTCAGTAAGATAGATGAAGGAGTATGGAGGCATTCACTGTTAGTGACAAGGGGTAGAAGAGCAAATTTAAGATTTTTCAATCATCTATCATTTGGATCAGGAGTAAAGTATTTGGAAGTAATAAAGAGCAGAATTGCTTTTCCTCAGTGCTTTATTCTGTGACGGTGGTTTCATGGAAAACATGTTTATTTATTTATTTAAATATTCATACCCCCTGTTTAAATATTTATACCCCACCATTTCCATAGCTTAAGGTAGGGCTGCCAGCATCAGGTTGGAAAATTCCTGGAGATTTGGGGATACAGCCTGGATTTGGGGGAGGGGATGAGAACATAAGAGAAGCCATGTTGGATCAGGCCAATGTTCCATCCAGCCCAACATCTGTGTCACACAGTGGCCAAAACCCAGGTGTCATCAGAAGGTCCACCAGCAAAGCCAGAACTCCAGGAGCCCTCCCACTGTTGCCTCCCAAGCACTAAGTATACAGAGCATCACTGCCCCAGACAGAGTGTTCCATCTATACCTTCTGGCTAATGTGATGGACTTCAGTGGGATATAATGCCATATAGCATACCTTCCAGAGCAGCCATTTTCTCCAGGGGGAACTGATCTCTGTCATCTGGAGATCAGTTGTAATTCTGGGAGTTCTCCAGTCACTGTCTGGTTGCTCCAAAAAAAGAAGAAGCAAAATCCGCTAGAAAAAACACCATCAAAGAATGCCAAAAAATATGAACTCTGGCCCCGTTCATACGGAGAAGTTGCCGCGCTAAAGACACGAATGTCAGGCGGATTTTCGGTGCGTGATCACACTGCAACATCTGGGAAACATAGTGCACCTGTGGCCAACCCATGGCATC
>NW_015164763.1:0-1948 GCF_001447785.1 Gekko japonicus
CATACATGGTGATTTATTGTTTTGCTGGTAAGTCTGGGCTAAAGCAACAGTTAAATTTATTTAAAAGGCGATAACTATCCTGCTAACTATCGCACAATTAGTCTGCTGTATGTAATCTGGAGGTTGTACGCCTGATATCTTTGCAAAGAAGCTGAACATTTGGCAAGATAACATCAAAATTCTGGGTAAGGAGCAAGAAGGTGTTAGCCCAAACCCGCTCTTAAACGCTCTTCCTGTATTGCCTAGTACTGGAACATCTAGCAGAGAAATACAGGCATTCAGTAGGAGTGACATTATGTTTGTGGCTTCTTTGGATCTTAAGTCTGCTTTTGATTCATTTTCAAGGAAATGACTGCGGACAAAGCTTGCAAAATCTGATCTGGAAAGGAGGCAGTTCCTCATTGGATTCCCCGTCCCACTCTGGCAACAGCCCAAAACACCCCCTAAAATGCTGTCTCCGGGGGATGAGGCCACTAGGAATAGTTCAGGGAGGGCCAGAGGTCTCCTCTGGTGGAAGGGCTGGGGGCAGGCAAAAATCTCTCCCCGTTGTGCTCCTGGAAATCTTGGTGGGGTCAAAGCCTGTGTCTGGTAAATCCTCTTTAAAAGGCCTTTCTGCTACTCCCACTGCATCTGTGGGTAAAGTGAAAGAAGAAGGTCAATCTATTGTAAACTTTCCTTGTACACATCTCTGAAATGGGTATCCTCTCCACAATGACAGCAGCCTATGATTCGCTTACTGCTCCGTTCGTACATGTATTCTTGCACGGTCCAAGTTTATCCTTGGCAGAACATTTAGTTTCTGGAGTTGTGTAATTTTGGAATGAGAATAAGCAAAAATTCTTGTGCAAGAAAGGCGCCAGTACTTACGTATCAGATTGCACCATCCTCAGAACTTGGGAGAGCCACCAAAAAAGATGCTGGTACTCAGTATCAGTGAATACTGTTTTGTAAACCCTGAGAATAAATTAATCCTATCATAGGAATGGTAATAAAGCATAATATTTTCATTAGTTTTCATTTTCAGATACCTACCCATTCTGTGTATTTGTTGTTGTTGTTGTTCAGTTGCACAGTTGAGTCTGACTCTTTGCGACCCCATGGACCACCCTACGCCACGCCCTCCTGTCTTCCGCTGTCCTCCGGAGTTTGCTTAAAGTTTGTTGCATTGGTAAAACTGACTGTCCATCTCATCCTTTGCTGTCCCCGTCTTCTTTGACCTTCAGTCTTTCACAGCATCATGGTCTTCTCCAGCGAGTGCTCCCTTTTCATTGGGTGGCCAAAGTATTTGAGTTTCTGCTTCATTATCTGGCCTTCCAGGGAACAGTCAGGGTTGATTTCTTTTAGGATTGACTGATTCGATCTCCTTGCAGTCCAAGGGACTCTCAAGAGTCTTCTCCAGCACCATAATTTGAAAGCATCTATTCTTCGGCGCTCAGCCTTCCTTATGGTCCAACTCTTGCAGCCATACATTACTCCTGGGAATACCATTGCTTTGACCATGCGGACTTTGGTTGGCAGGGTGATGTCTCTACTTTTTATTATGCTGTCTAGGTTTGCCATCGCTTTCCTCCCAAAGAGCAGGCATCTTTTAATTTCATGTCTGCAGTGATGTTGGATACCAGGAATGTGAAGTCTGTCACTGCTTCCATGACTTCCCCTTTTATTTGCCAAGGAGTGAGGGGGCCAGATGCCATGATCTTCATTTTTTGATGTTGAGTTTCAAGCCAACTTTTGCGCTCTCCTCTTTTACTCTGAGCAAGAGGCTCTTTAGGTCCTCTTCACTTTCTGACATTGGGATGGTATTGTCTGCATATCTGAGGTTGTTGACGTTTTTCCTGGCAATCTTAATTCCAGTTTGTGATTCATCCAGGTTGGCATTTCGCATGATGTACTCTGCATATAAATTAAATAAGCAGGGTGACAATATACATCCTTGTCGTACTCCTTT
>NW_015164763.1:3065-18022 GCF_001447785.1 Gekko japonicus
TTCTCTTGACAAAACTCTGTTAGCCTTTGCCTGGCTTCATTTTGTTTTCCAAGGCCAAACTGGTCCATTATTCCAGTTACCTTTTGACTTCCTTCTTTAGCATTCCAGTCCCCTATAATGATAAGGACATCTTTCTTTGGTGTTAGTTCTAGGAGGTGTTGTAGGTCTTCATAGAACAGGTCCATTTCAGCCTCCTCTGCGTCAGTGGTTGGGGCATAGAATTGGATTACTGTGATGTTGAATGGTTTGCCTTGGATTCGTTGTTGAGATTGTATCCCATTACTGCCTTTTTCACTCTCTTGTTGACTATAAAGGCCACACCATTTTTTCTACAGGATTCTTGGCCACAGTAGTAGATATAATGGTCTTCTGAGTTAAAGTCACCCATTCCTGTCCACTTTAGTTCACTGATTCCCAATGTCGATGTTCAGTCTTGCCATCTCATTTTTGACCACATCTAACTTACCTTGATTCATAGATCTTACATTCCAGGTTCCTATGCAGTATTGTTCTTTGCAGCATCGGACTTTCCTTTCACCATCAGACACATCCACAGCTGAGCCTCCTTTCGGCTTTGGCCCAGCCGCTTCACTCTTTCTGGGGTTACTTGTACTTGCCCTCTGCTCTTCCCCAGTAGCATATTGGACACCTTCTGACCTGAGGGGCTTATCTTCCGGCATCATGTCTTTTAGCCTTTTGTTACTGTCCATGGGGTTTTCTTGGCAAAGATACTGGAGTGGGTTGCCATTTCCTTCTCCAGTGGATCACATCTTGTCTGGGTTCTCCACTGTGGCCTGTCCATCCTGGGTGAACCTCCGTGGCATAGCCCACAGCCTCATTGAACCATGCAAGCCCCCTCGCCACATCAAGGCAGCAATCCTTGAGAGAGTTCTGTGTGTTACCGAACATTTAAGGTCTTTGAGAAGGTGTTATAGCGATTTGTTGCTAGACGTTACTCTAAATAGGTGCTTAAGCAACCCATGAAGTCCCCACCCAAAATATCTTCTCCTTCCAGAAAATAATCTGAAAATGTTTCTGCTTCTTCAAGGAAGTGTCACCACTGGTCTGAGCATGCACTCTAGAGACAGGGGGAAGAAAGAAAAAGAAGTTAACAGCTCTGCTTTCTCACTCAAAACACAGAAAGCAAGTACTTACTGCCCCCTGTCGTTCATACACAGTAATGCACTCCTTACACATAAATACATAACACAACCTCAGTGCTTCTCACACTTAATGCTAGTGTTGCCAACCTCCAGCTGGGTCTTGGAGATCTGAAACTAGCACTTTCTCTAGGTGACAGAGATCAGTTCCCCCAGAGAAAATGGCTGCTTTGGAGGGTGGACTCTTGGGCATTATGCCCTGTTTCCTTTTTAAATGCAATATGTTGTTGTTCAGTCGCACAGTCGAGTCCGACTCTTCGCGACCCCATGGACCAGCTCCCGCCAGGCCCTCCTGTCTTCCGCTGTCCTCTGAAGTTGGCTCAATGCAATATGCCCATTAATAAATAATGTATCTTGGAAACAAATTGTGAGTTTTATAGTAATGCTGATTTTTCAAAGTTTAAACTCTCTCGCAAAGTCTCCTTTCCTTAGTTGTGACACTAAAAAAAACAAAACCCCTTTTATCTGCAAGTATTGAACAGTCTCAATTTTAGTTGCTGTAGATTTTCCGGGCTGTGTGCCTGTGGTCTTGGCATTGGCGGGACCTGACGTTTCGCCAGTAGCTGTGACTGGCATCCTCAGAGGTATAACACAGAAAGACGGAGTATTCTCTGTGTCAAGGTGAGAAGAAAAACGGTAGGCAGGTAATTTATATCTACTCAGGAAGGTGGGGTAGGGCTGAGTCATTGTCTTGTAGGAGTTCCCCAGGCTGTGAACATACTAATGGAGAAGCTTTCCTGAGGAGGTTCTTTTGTATAGGAGAGGAGATTGGATTTATACCCCACCCTTCACTACCCAAAGGTGTCTCAGAGCGGCTTACAAACTCCTTTCCCTTCACCTCCCCACAACAGACACCCTGTGAGGCAGGTGGGGCTGAGAGAGCTCTGACAGAAACTTCTCTTTTTCAAGGACAGCTCTTATTAGAACTAGGCTTCCCCAAGGTCATCCAGCCAGGTGCAAGTGGAGGAGTGGGGAATCAAACCCGGTTCTCCCAGATTAGAGTCTGTGAGGCAGGTGGGGCTGAGAGAGCTCTGACAGAAACTGCTCTTTTTCAAGGACAGCTCTTATCAGAACTACGGCTTGCCCAAGGTCATCCAGCCAGGTGCAGGTGGAGGAGTGGGGAATCAAACCCGGTTCTCCCAGATTAGAGTCCTCCGCGCACTTAACCACTACACCAAACTGGCTCTCTTTTGTATATGGATTGTTTCCTGAGGGTTTCCTGTTTCCTGAGTCTCAATTTTCTCACCCCTTTTTTCTAAAGTATTTTCCTATGGTATGACTTATTAATTTATAACCATGTATGATATCTTGCATGATACCCGGTGGTAGATTTCAAGGCCCAGGGCTTGAGTCTATCACTGACTTTTTGGTTCAGGCCTGGAAATACATGATGTTTGGCTTTCTTATTTGTATAGCTCAGCTGAGCCTGTGGACATTGGAAGCAGACCTGAATGCTGTGGAGATGGGAGGCCTGCCAACCTCCAGGTAGAGCCTGGAGTTCTCCTAGCATTATGAATGATCTCCGGACTACAGCTATCATGTTCCCTGAAGAAAATGGCGGCATCAGAGGGTGGACTCTATGGCATTATACCCTGCTGAGGTCCGTCCTCGATGCTCCTTCTAAGCTGTGGAGTCTTTGGTTTAGTGGTTTGGTATAATGATTAAATGTGCGGACTCTAATCTGGAAGGACCGGGTTTGTTTCCCCACTCCTCCACTCGCAGCTGCTGGATGACCTTGGGCAAGCCATAGTTCTGTCAGAGCTGTCCTTGAAAAAGAGCAGTTTCTGTCAGAGCTCTCTCAGCCCCACCTACCTCACAGGGTGTCTGTTGTGGGGAAGGGGAAGGAATTTGTAAGCCGCTCTGAGACCCTTTTGGATAGTGAAGGGCAGGGTATAAATCCAACCTCTTCTTCTTGTGAGCAAAAATTCTGCTTTGTGAGCTACTGGCATGAAAGTGGTGAGCGAGCAATTTGGCGACTGCATAAATTAGTTTGCTTTGGCGCCATCCTTCCTGAGCGAAAACAAAAATGTGTGAGCCAGAGGCTAAACGACTGTGAGCTAGCTCACTCTAATTCAGCTTAGAGAGAACACTGTATCCCCAGGTTTCACCCCCAAAACTTCAGGAATTTCCCAACCCCGAGCTGACAACCGTGTTTGAGAATCCCAGCAGGGCAGCCGGGGGTCAGTTTGGTGCAGCAAAAATAAACAGGAGCACCGCCCTTGCACCAAAAGACCAACATTTTATTCTAGCAGAACTTTTAATGAGAACCTCATCTCATCGGATGCATTCATTTGGCAGGCATTTTTAATGAACAAAATTCCAAAGTGTATTGGGGGGCAGCAGATAACGGCCACCAGCACAAAGTGATCCTCTGGGAGCTCTTACAGAGACTTCTGACAGCCCCGATTCTTGCACAAAGGTGTGGCTTTGAAGCGCGAAAAGAGGCGAGGGATCTTCTGCATCGCCTCCTCCTGTCCGATGCTGCGGCTCTCCGGTCCGCCCGGGACTTTCTACGCCTTCAGGCTTTCTAGATCTCCAGGGCAGCTTTCTACCGTGGGACTGGAACTCGGCCACTAGGGGGTGGTGACTCGGCGCTTGCTGCAACGGCAGAATCGCTCGACGACTGAAAGAAATAACCATCCCAGGGAGGGAGGGAGCCCTGGTGGGCTGCAGAAGGGAGCCCTGGCGGGCTGCAGAAGTCGTTCCCGGGGGATTCCTGCACACGAGGAGCGGAGGAGGCGATGGAAGGGGCTGCCGGCTTTTGAGCCGAAGGCTCGGGTGAAACACACGACGGCCCTGCCCGGGGAAGTCGGAGGGCCATGCTCTGCGCTGCAGGTGGGCAAGACGTGGCTGTCGCTCGGTGTACTGTATCGAGACCCGACGGCACGCGAGGCTAGCGCTCCACGCAGTCCTGCGAAGCCACAGAGCTTCCCCCCGGAGATCCAATGGGCCCAGCGGGTCCTAGCCCGTACCTATTAAGCCCTTCAAAGTGCACTGCAGAGACACGAAAACTATCCTGAAAAGAGGTCTACTTTGAAGTAAGTCCCGTTTTACTGAAGGGGGCTTCCTGCCAGGAAAGAATTTTAAGGATTGCAACTTGAGTTTCCCAAAGCAGCCAGAAAGAGCTCTCGTCAGCCTCATCTGAGCGTCGACCTGCTCTCATGGTCCTTCCCGGCTGGCGCATGTGGTCACCGTGATTTGGAGCGGGAAGCAGCGCCTGCCCTCGTGCGGCTGATGTTTGCAGGGTCCAAACCTGGCACAGCAAAGCGAACTCGCGGGGGCGCGATTAAGCGCAGGCCAACCTTAGAGAAGTCAACGGGGCCGCACCTACTTTCTCAACCTCCCTTGGCTCTTAGGCCCTTGCCCCTCATCCCCGTCGCAGTCGCCGGAGAAAATAAACATTCCCCCGGTGCCTTGGCAGACTCCGGGCCAAACCATCCCCCTGGGAAGGGGGGCACGCGCCAGAGACATGTTTGCAAGGGGGGGGGGGTTCCGAAGCCGTCGCTCTCCTGCTGCCTGCTTCCCAGTCCCCACCTCGCAAGTCCCGCTCGCTGGCAAGGAGATTAGCCCCGATTGGGTGGTTTAAGGGCCCCAGGTGGCCACGGGGTTCCGAGGGGTTTGTTTTGTGTGGGGGGTGTGTGTGGATTCTCGGGTCAGCAGGGAAAGGACGCTGCCGCTGACTCCTATCCAAGTGTAATGGGCCGCGGAAAGTTCCCAGGCCCCGCAATGCGCCCCTGACCTCCTAAGGGCGGACTGTGCTCCTCGCGTCTGACATCCGAGCGGCCTTGCACTGCTCGGACATCGAACGCGAGGAGTGGTTTTGGCTCCAGAAAGGCGCTCTTTGAAGTGTAAAGCCTGGCGCACCTCCGGGAAATGGGGCCCGAAAATTCCCGCGACTCCACCGGGCCTGGTAAGGCGTCCCTGACCTCTCCACGCGGCCTCTCCTTTCTCCGCCCCCCGCGCACCAGAGGGCCGGGAAAAGGCGCTGCTGCAGCGGCTGGTTTCTCTTAGGCACGCGGGACCCTCGCAGTTCTTCCAAGGCGCCTGACCTCCCAGACGGTCCCGGCGTCAGAAGGGGGCCGGGCTCGGCTGGCCCGGGTTGCGCCTGCGCGCCTGCTGTCGCGGGGGGGGGGTGTCGCACCTTGGGACCGCTTGCAGGGGCACAGCTCTGCTTCATCCCACGTGAATACGCAGCCGGCGAGATGAGAGAGGGTTCCCGGCCTGCCCTGGACCCCGGGCGGCTGCCTTTTAAGCTGGAGTGGCTGAGGACGCCTCTCGCCCCCCTCCCCGAGCCGCTTTGCCGAATGGCGCCCCATCCCCCGGTGGCTCTGCCGAGGGGCGCAAAAAATCCCCCCTGGCTGTGTTCTCCCTGACCTTGGATGAACGGAGCCTCTCGTTGAAACCAGCGGTAGGTACGCAGTATTTGTTAGGCATGCAACAGGAGCACACCAGAGGAATAACAACGGAGACATCCGCGATGTGCTAAAGTTGCATGCGAAGCGGCTGAAAGATCCATTGAAATGAGGCGGAGCGTGCCTGAAAAGTCGCAGAAACACCACCCACTTGTGAGTCCGGCTTGGCTCACACACGCAGAATGAAGTGGTGGAATGTAGGCGGGGCTGAGAGAGCTCTTGACAGAAACCGGTCTTTTTCAAGAACAGCTCTTATCAGAACTAGTGCTTGCCCAAGGTCATCCAGCCAGGTGGAAGGGGAGGAGTTGGGGAATCAAACCCGGTTCTCCCAGATTAGAGTCCGCGCTGGGTCCGCATGGAGTTTCCACAGTTTCTCTAAAAACGGGACACTTGAACTGAATGTTGAAACAGCAGCACCTGTACCAGATAGGTAAAGGTTCCCTTGCTTGAAAGCCAGTCGAGTCCGACTCTAGAGTTGGGGTGCTCATCTCCGTTTCAAAGCCGAAGAGCCAGCGCTGTCCGAAGACATTTCCGTGGTCATGTGGCCGGCATGACTAAACACCAAGGCGCACGGAACGCTGTGACCTTCCCACCGAAGCGGTACCAATTTATCTACTTGCAATTTCTTGCTTTCGAACTGCTAGGTTGGCAGGAGCTGGAACGAGAGACGGGAGCTCACTCCGTCATGAGGCACCCGGGTCTCGAACTGCTGAACTCCTGACCTTCCACAGCCTGCAGTTCAGCGTCTTAACCACTTGAGCCACCGCAGCTCCGGCTGCCAGATATATCTGTTCAAATGTCTACGCAAACCTGTCCTGGAACTCCCAGTCCTAGCACTGCATAATCAGTATAAATAATCAGCGCACACACAAACATTGTTGTGTAATTTGCAGTCATTCATTACAATAAGATACGAATTCATAGTCCGTAAACCTTAGCGGCATAATCCTTTTCAGTAACCTCTCGGGCCAGCGGGGGCTGTGACGCGCCCGGCGGTCCCTTCCCAACCCCGCGTTCCCCGGAGGCGATCCGTCTCTTCCGCGCCGCGCCTGCGCCCCTCGGCCTCCTCCCAGCAACCAGGCTGGGGCGGGGCCGTCCGTAGAAACCGGCGGGGGCGGGGCTAGACCGGGCTCCTCCCATCGGGGCGGGGCTAAGAGAGGCGGGACTGGAGGGAGGGGGAGCTGCTGGTGGGCGGGGCGAGGGACGGCCCGCCCCCCTTTCCCTCAGATGGGCGGAGGCCTCCGCGGCCGGACGGAGTGCTGGCTGGGTGCAGCCGCCGCCAGGTAATAACTCCGGCGGGAGGGGCGGCGCGGCGCGCCCGAAACAGGGCGGGGGCGCTTGAAGGGCCGGGAGGGGAGGAGGAGGAGGGGGTCCCCCCGGCCCTGGGCCAGTGGCGGTGCGAGGGCGGGAGGGCCCGGCGGGGCGGGTGGCCTGAGGCGGAGCTCGACGCTTCCCTTCACCCCCCCCCTCCGGCCGACCCGCGCCTCTGCCAGGCCTGTGGGCGTCTGGGTCTCCTCGGGGGGCTGCCCGCCGGAGGACCCCGCCCCCCTCTGAGCGGCCACGAGCCTCTTCTCCCGCGTCTTGGCTTCTTTCTCTTTCGTGGCGCGGTCGGTGGAAGACCCGGTCCCTTTGGGGGGTGGGGGGGGGTTTTCCCTCTCTCACTCGCGTCAGTTTCTGCCGGGAGAAGCTTGGATAGCCTTAAAGATGCCCACCCGCCTCGCCCCCACACGCCACTCTTGTTGGTCTGTGGCAGCAACTTAAGGCAGGAACCAATTACCACCTTGTTGGAAAGGTGTAGCCGAGCCTGCCAGCGACAGAAGAGAGTTGCAAAGCAGGAACTTCTCTGCCTGAAAGTGCCCCTTGTAGTCTTCAGGTCGAATCCGCATTTGCATTTTAAAATTCGTATCGTGCTGCTGTGACTCCTGTCTTTATGCTTGTTTGAATGTTTTTTGGAGAAGATGCTTTTAAAGCCGTGCAGAGGCATTACCTCCTATAGGTGCAATGACAGTGGAGCCGCCCCGAAAGGACGATAAACATATGTGGACGTGCAAAAGTATGCTAGCACTCTTGAGGTGTGAAAAGGACACCAAATGTAGACAGATTTTTTGAAGACAGTGTTGGAAGGCTGGGACACATGTGGGAAAAGACTAATGCAGATTCAGCCTTTCTCGGGCAGGCATCAGATTACTACTGTTATGCGTTTTATTCTGTGGGTTTGATTCTCGCCCAGAGCCCTGCAGTAAGCAGGGATTGGGCGATGCTCAAATTTAAATAATAATAATAGTAATCCTTCAGCTGTCCCTCCCTGTCTGGGAAAGCCTAATGGCTTGTCATGGTAGTGGCGTGGGGGGGCGGGGCTGCAGAAGCTGCCCCAAGAGGGGCTCGCCTAGCTGCCCGGGGAGACGGGATTCGGACCAGGGTCTCTGTTTCCTTGGCCACTGTGTTATGTCAGCTCTTCCCTCTTGCCGGCTTGCTCCCTCAGGAATGTGCTGTAATCTCATAAAGGGCTAATGGCACGCTGTGGCAAGAGGGCTCCAGTTCTGCCTTGTGATTAAAGGGGTTAAACTGATGCCGGGATGCTGACCTTATTGCACTCAGAAGAACTGGTGACTTTGTGTGGGGTTGCCACTTGTTGTTTCCAGGGAGCCTGGTTCGCTGCACCCAAGGAGGCTGTTCAGAAAGCACCAAGATCCCATGAGCAGCTGCAGGGCGCTTTCCTTTGTTAAGGCTTGGCTCCTGGCGACCCTGGTGGCACGCACTTTAGCCAATCTCTCTGGGATGGCAGCAGCATCAAGAAGCTGTGGCGGCTGAGAAGGAATCTGGAGATGGGTGGCAGTCGTTTCCCGAGGGTTAGGGGAGTTGAGGCTTTGTTCTGGGCTGGCTGCTGGTTGCGCTGCAAAGTGTCTGGGAGAAAGAATGCATATCATGTTGCTAGTCGTGCCCCGCTGAATGGTCCTCCTGACCACCTTCTTCGTTCTACGAAGTGTCCGATTGCTCTGAGGGAGTGTAGCAGACATATCTTTGCATTCATAGCACGTGTGGACTGCATTACATATGCAGCTGCCCCTAAATTCTGGCAACTGGCAGCCCCAGGCATGTGCCACTGCGTGCCCTGTTTTATTCGTTGAATTCTTCAGCGGTACCTGCAGTTACGAAAATAACCACTGAAAGAAACTAAACCATGTGCGTTAATTTGATAGTAAAGGTAGAAGCTCTCTGGAAAGAACCGTAGAACTGTTTTTGAAGGAGGGTTTTGTGATGGTGACTTCTTTTAGGTCCGAGAGAGGGCCCAGCATATGATTGTAAGGCATGTGGTTCAGCCACCTCGATGAATTTCACTGCCTCTGGTGTCTTTTTTGCCGGGAGTCATTCAGGACAGAAGCGTAATCTCCTTTTGCAACTCAAAATAGAGTGTGTTACTGAGGATGAGCCACTGTTATAATCCTGGTAATGGAAGATTCGTCTGCCTCTAACAGCAATCTGCCAAGGTAGCATGGCTCTAAGGTCTGAAAGTGTGAAGCATGGAGACATACACACGAAAGGGCCTTCTGCTAAATCAGACCATTGCTCTGTCAAGGTCAGTGTTGTCCAGTTTGTTTGGCAGTGGGACTCAGGGACTCGGGTGGAGGTCTTTTCACATCACCTACTACCTGATTCTTTTAACTGGAAATGCTGAGGATTGGACTGAAAACGTCTGGATGCGAAGCAGATATTCTACCACTAGTCTATGGCAATGCTCCCTCTAAGCTGTGGAGTCTTGTGAGCAAAAAATCTACTTTGTGAGCTACTGGCATTAAAGTTGTGAGCGAGCGATTTGGCTGCTGCATTAATTAGTTTGCTCCAGAGCCATCCTTCCTGAGCTGAGACACAAATGTGTGAGCCAGAGGCTAAAAAACTGTGGGCTAGCTCACTCTAACTCAGCTTAGAGGGAACACTGGTCTATGGTCCCTTGACCCCTTCAAAAGTAGTAAGGACCTCCTTTCCTCTCCTAAGAGGTATGGGCATGTTTGCTAGCAAGTGCCTGGGGTACAATGGGGGCGGGAGGGGGGGGCTGAAGTCAGGCTGGGAAAGTAATGATAATCAGTGCTTCCCATCCGCTTTGTCAGAGAGTCATCTTCACTTCTGCTTCTTTCTAATTGTGAAATGTGTTGGAAACCAAAGCTTGGAAGTTTGTTTTTGATAAAGTAGCAAGACCCTTGCGACTCAGAATTTTGTGTTACCCACTTCAGAGCAAGCTACCACATTCTTACGCTAATCTAGTCTGTCTCAGTCGTACTACACGTAGCTGATGGAAATTCCATCTGGGCCCAGTCCTGCAAGCATATGGTGTGCCTCTCTTAGAAGTGTGTGGATTATTGCATGTGGACAAGCTTTGTCCAGTCCAGTCCAGTAAGGTTTCTCCAGTATATTTTCTGTCATTTTCTTCTGATATTACCACACATTTGTTGCTGTCCGAGAAGAGCCTTGTTGTTTAAAAATAGCACAAGGCTTATACTTTGTTGAACCGAACAGCAGGCTTGAGTTGACAGAAACTCCTGTGTGTTGTGAATCTGCAAGCCTGCGTTGCTTCATTTGACTTTTGAGATGTGGTGAGAAGAATTGTACTTGAACCGAACAGCAGGCTTGAGTTGACAGAAACTCCTGTGTGTTGTGAGTCTGCAAGCCTGCATTGCTTCATTTGACTTCAGTAGTCCGAAAGGTAATGAGCTGCTAGTTTTGCGGCTGCCAGGGGGAGACACCCCCTCTGCAGGTTTGGTGTTTTTTTTTTTTGAGATGTGGTGACAAGAATTATACACATTATTCACAACACTGCCATACTATAGCTGTGTGCAAGGACATTATTCTGTTGGCCATTTTATTTCCAGTCCTTTCCCTAATGATTCCCAACAAGACGTTTGCCTCTTTCACTTCTGCGGCGTACTCAACACTTCCATCAAGCTATCCTCTATGGCCTGAAGACCCATTTCTTGGACAGTTCAGACCCAACTGCGCGTATTTAGGTTTTTTTATTCCAGTGTGCATTCGGGGGGGGGGGATCCCATAGAAATTTTGGATTTCCCTGAGCATGCATCTGCAGAGCAACATAGTTCTCTTGGCCACTTGCTGTCTTAAATCGTGACAGAAGAGGAGGGGAGAGTGAGGAACCCATGGCAATCATGATACAGATAACAGCCAGTTAAATTTATTTATTTAAATAGATTTTATTCTGCCCTTCACTGCAATCACATTGGAGCTGCGGTGGCTCAAGTGGTTAAGACGCTGAACTGCAGGCTGTGGAAGGTCAGTAGTTCAGCAGTTCGAGACCCGGGTGCCGCAAGACGGAGTGAGCTCCCGTCTCTAGTTCCAGCTCCTGCCAACCTAGCAGTTCGAAAGCAAGAAATTGCAAGTAGATAAATAGGTACCACTTCGGTGGGAAGGAAACAGCGTTCCGTGCGCCTTGGTGTTTAGTCATGCCGGCCACATGACCACGGAAACGTCTTTGGACAGCGCTGGCTCTTCGGCTTTGAAACGGAGATGAGCACCGCATCCCTAGAGTCGGACTCGACTGGCTTTCGAGCAAGGGAACCTTTACCTTTTCACTGCAATCAGGACTCAAGATGGCTCACAACAAAGATAAATACAATAAATAAGTTTAAACCAGCAATAAAATACAGAATACATATATCAACAAATAAAACAATCCATTCCAAGATGGCAGAAAAATTTCAGCTTCCACAAGCCTCCTGGGGGGGTTGCGGAGAATTACGTGTGTGAGAGTGCCAGACTGCATGTTGTCCTCAACCAAATGCACGGCGGAACATCTCTGCCTTACATGCCCTGTGGAAAGGTAACAAATCCCGGGGGCCACAGATGTTCTATGGCAGAGAGTTCTACCAGGTAGGGTCCAGGGCTGAAAAAGCCCTGGCCCTGTTGAGGACAGCTGAATCTCTCTCGGGTTGGGGACCACCAGGAGGTTCTTAATTCCCAAGCATAGCGCTCTTCTGGGGGCATACTGAGAGAGGCGGTCCTGAAGGTACGTGGGTCCCTGACCTCTAGGGGTCTTAAAGGTCAAAAACAACACCTCCTTGGACCTGAGCCAGTGCTCCACTGGAAGCCAGTGCAGCTCGCGGAGCACAGGTTGCCATCCAAGGGGTCCCCGTAAGGACCTGCACGGCCTCATTCTGGATCAGTAATTTGTACTAAGAATTCGGTTCAATCTGGAAGTTTGTGGTCAACACATTTGAGTGGGAAAATCAGGTGTAAGATGATGCCAGGAGGGTTTTGTTTTGAAAGAAGTTTGGCTAATCAGAGATGGGGAAAGAATCTAACAAGCAGATTATGAAGGGTAGCACTCTCACAGACATCCCAGCTGGGAATAGAAAGGCTAGAGAGGGAAGAGGAAGACGTCTCCTCATCGTTGCAAGCTCCACAGGATAGGATGAGAGATGGGACTGGAGGACTCCAAGCCACCATAGCATCATCCCAGACAACTTGTGACAGTTCTCAGGGAAGAGAGGTTGAGCAACAAAGGCAAGTGGTGCTGGCAGAGTGCGCAAGCAGCTCAGGGGAAATGGTGACCACCAGTCCCCACTAGAAAATGGTGCCTGTGAAGAAAAGCATTTTTTCTTTGGGAGGTCTGCAATGAGCGAAAAAAACCTCTGTGTGTTTTAAAGGTGCCCCCTCCCTTGGGCAGAGACCAGGCCGGAGGGGGGGACTTCAGTTGCTTCCCAGATGTACCTCAGCTCACCTTCATACAAATGCTTCCCCGACATACCTCAGCTCACCTTCATACAAATGCTAATGAATCTGGAAGGAGAGATAATCTAATAGGTGGCTCAAGCTCTTCCCCTTTTCCAAGCAGGGAACAGAGATTTGGAGGAATAGAATGCTAGAGAGTCTCCAGGAAAGAGATTCCTGGAGATCTCTAGGAAAAAGCCTCTTTGACGTGGCCTGACTTGGTCGGGGAGTGGGGAAAAGAGAGGTGATAAAAACTCCTTGCAGCAGGAAGGAGGTCTCTTTCTTTGGGTGCTTGGTCCATAAGCAGACCACTCCACTGGGATGGCAGCCATTTGACCATGTGCTCTCCTAGAGCAAAATTCAAGGTAAAAGAACCTCTGTAGAGATTTGTAACATCATAAGCTTAAAGAGCCTGTCCTATTTTAACATCAGACAGGGCATATATATAGAGAGAGGGAAAGAGGATTTGCATTTTACCAATTTCTTTTGGCTCCCTTGCTCAATCCAGTGCTGCACTAAAAGTATGCTTGTGAACATTTTCTTTTTAATAAATACTTTATAACTTAAGATGCTGGCAGTAGTCTCGAACACACTATTTTAAAAGGAACACCAGGGGAAGGCAGGCAGTTGGCAAGTGGCTATTCCTCCAGGGGGGCCAAGACAATAAACTGTCCCCATGGTGACTAGGTGCTGGGCAGCAGGAGACACAGAGGCAAGGCCTCAGATCTTGGAAGGGAAGCTGGGAGCCCTGACCCTCCCAGCAGGCAATTCCTTAAAAAGGTCAGGTGGTGGCAGTGGGTTACCGGGGAAAGAAAAAGCCTCTCCAAGTATTGGGGAAAACCTCAGAGGGCAGGGCAGGCCAGAGCAGACCTGTTGCACATCAGAGCCATTGGATTCAGCAAGAGAGAGCTAGTGTATAGACAGAAGCAGAGCAGACGACTAGAGCTGTGAGAGGGTGCTGTTGGGGCAGCGGCTAGAAAGGTTCTCTAATGGCTGCCACCACTCTGGTATGGGTCTCCTCAAGAGGGCCCAGAGCACCCACCCTAACCCTTTATACACTCCTTTTCCAGCAGGTTTCCCCTTATAAGTGACTGAATGAGGCGTGAGGACCCAGGCAGAGTAACAAACTAGTTTAATTCAAGAGATTTAATAACTATAGTTCAAAAAACATGTAGGAAAAATGAGCCCAGTAAAGATAGGTAAATCAGTAAAATAATCCTATACGGTCCTAGCCTTCCCTAGTTATCTGGTCTCAGACTGACACCCCTTTTGGACGAGGGACCCCTCTTTCTGCAGCAGCCTCACCAGCCCAGTTTCCTGAGAGAGAACCCCCTCCCACTTTGGGCGAGGCCTTTTGTTAAGTATGAGACTTAACTCGGAGGAACAGTTCAACAAGTGATTTCAGCTTTATTCAGTGAGAACAGCATAAAGGCTCAGCCTTGTAAGGACTAGACCAGCTAGACAAATTCCATAGGCAAAAACGGCAACTTATATACAATTCTGGCTGGGATAGCCACACCTACAATGTTTACAGCATCCAATCACATTAGCTACATTACATCCAATCACAATCAAGAGTTAACGTCCAATCCAAACCATTCCCTCCAGAATGCACACCATTGGTCAGTATTTACAATCCGCATAATGAGTGAAGCTAGATTATGCTTTACCATTATGTCTCTCATGACATAACATCTTTTATTTCTTCTTCCCAGGCACCACCCTCTGCTCCCCTGCTGGTGTAGTTTCCCCTACAAAATCCCCTGTTAACCAATCACAGGGTCCAGAGGGGAAATGTAGGCCCTGATAGCTACTCCAGTAAAGGTTTCCTGGAGCCGCTAGGCCTCCCTAGAGCCTGTAGGCCGCACCACTATAGGCCCAGGATCATGACAGCGGCTGAGATGCTTTGGGTGACGCTCCAACTGGAAGGAGATGAAGGCACTCCGGTTGGAGGAGGTGCACTTGGATATGCAGGCAGGAACGGCTTGCTTAGCTCACAGAGAAGCAATGGAAGGTATTACACAAAGGCAATGGATGGAGGGAAATGTGACTGCTCCTAGCCCCAGGGGTCATTTCCTGCAGGAGTGCACGGGAGCGGAGCTCTGGCAGTAAAGAGCCCAGGGGGTGGGCACATGCAGCAAGCCCCACCCCCTGCTCCCAGTAGCCCTCAGTCAGAGCAAGAAGCAGCCAGGTAAGTTGCAGATCTCTCCCCCTCCCCCCAGTCCAAAACAGTCCAGTGGCACCTTTAAGACCAAGTTTTATTCGGGTACAAGCTCTCCCTCCTCTGCGAGGGCAGATCTACACCCCCCCCCCCAATAGCTAGCAATCCAAAACAGTCCAGTGGAGCCTGAGCAGTGGGTGTTGCCTTCTGACACACTTCCGGGGATGTCAGGGGGTGTGGCATATGCAAATAAGTTATGCTAATGAGCTCCTGCACCTCTTTTTCTACGAAATGACCCCTGCCTAGCCCTATTGAGATTTGCCGGTAAGCTTGCCAAAGATCAACGATGGTGAGAGGTGCAAATTATTTCTAATAAACTTTGTGTGTTTATGTGCCAAAGGAGTTCTATTTGTAGACAGCAGGTTCTCACATTGTGTTCACTTATCAGATCTTCCAGGAGAAATGCAATTGTACACTGTTGAAACAGAAGGCAAGGGTGAGATTTGG
>NW_015164763.1:18470-33943 GCF_001447785.1 Gekko japonicus
TGTTAGTTGGTTTTTGAGAGAAATGTCTTGGCTAATTATAATTAAGTATTGGCTTCGCCTTCTTTTCAATTCGGACCCTTCTAGTTCTTTTCAATTCGGACCCTTCTTTTCAATTCGGACCCTTCTAGTTACACCTATCAGCTTCCACTGGAATCTAATGACTCTAACTGGATTACCTATATAGAATCCAAAATTAAATCCCTGGATATCACCTTAGATTCCTTACTCCTTACTTCCCAATCTGAGGCTTTTTCAATTATAAGAGCCAATCTACTTTGTTCTGAGCTACATTCACTGTATAATGCTGCTAATAAAACCTGTTCACCCCTGTATTTTGGAATATCTCCTAAAGTCAGCCAACCTGCCTCTTACCTGTACCAGCTTCACACCCCCAAACTCCGTAGAGCCCTCTCTTTGGCGAGATTCAATGTATTACCTTCGGCCTTATTATCTGGCCGCTTTCAGGGTGTGCCCTTTTCTGACAGATGTTGCCCATACACAAATGATAATATCAAAACGATTTCCCATGTCTTGTTGCAGTGCCCCTTCTACCATGCACTATGACTGAAATTTCTAAATTTTATTTTGGCTCAGTTAGAAGAATATCCTGATTGCTTAAAGATTCTTATTCTTCTTGATAATCCAAACCTTGAGATAACAGAAACTGTTGCTAAATTTCTTTTTGGTGCCAGTTCTATTCGCCCTTTATTTAATTGATGGGTATACTTACTTGGTAATTCCTTGTTTCTGTATTTTGCAAGTATTATTCTATGCTGTGGTTGTTGTTGTTGGTTTTTTGTATATGGGTTTGCAAGGGTTACATGCCAATAAAGGTGACTGGACTGGACTGTCCAGCAAGCAGAGTTGTTCTCATGGTCTGGAACCAAGGAAATGTAAAGGGAATTCTGAGATTATGGGGAGGAGGGAAGCAGAGACTGAGAAAGGCACAGAGCCTTTGGTGAACCTGGAGGGCGCCCAGAGGGAGAAACTAGACAGGATTAGCTGGTGCTCTAATGTGGTCTCTTTTGGTCAGTATAAACCACAGAGAAAATTTGGCGTTGGAGATTGACTGTCTATTTGTAACAGCATCACACTTGAACACTGAGTCGTGAGCATTGGTACCAGCCATAGAGACACCTCGGGAGACATCTGATATGGACCAGTGGCGATGGAAGGATCCCAGAAAGTGTTTTAACTGTCAGCAAGATAGACATTTGATGTGGGACTGTCCAATAAGAGTGCTCAGTCAGGAAGCCCCACACCTGTTCATATTTTGTGCTGTTCCCCAAGGGGGAGAATGTGCCTAAATCACTAGAAGAGTTTATTAATACATCAAGCTGGGTGGGCTGGCAGTCTGAGAACAGCATGATTCTGGAGCAGCACTGTCTTTGGCTCACGCTAATGGATTTGGCAGACTAGATAGTTCTGGTACAGTTCTGGTACAGCCTTTCAAAACTGCGCCAGCTAAATCTCCAGCAGTTACATGCTCCTGTTGTCTTTTTGAACTGTCTTGTGCCTTTTCACCTCTTCCTCCAACCACTCAGAGACATATACCCACAGACTGGAAAACAAGTAGCTTATTGCCCTGCCTTGCTTAGAATGAAATGGGACAGAAACTGCACCAAAGCATCAGTGGAGAACTCTCAAAGCTTCACTGAGAACTGAGCTCTCTGACTGGTAGCCACAAGAAGAAGAGATTGGATTTATACCCCGCCCTTCACTCAGAGTGGCTTACAAACTCCTTTCCCTTCCCCTCCCTACAACAGACACCCTGTAAGGTAGGTGGGGCCGAGAGAGTTCTTTCCAGAACTGCCCTTTCAAGGACAGCTCTGGTCAGAACTATGGCTTGCCCAAGGTCATCCAGCAGCTGCAAGTGGAGGAGTGGGGAATCAAACCCAGTTCTCCCAGATTAGAGTCCGGGCACTTAACCACCACACCAAAGAAAGAAGACAACAGCATCCGGGTAGAACTATATCTAGCCGCCCAGATATTATTGAAAGGTAAGAGTTTCAGCTTACTCTGAATTCAAAATGAAACCACACTCATAATTTAATCACTGTATTCTGATAATAAATTGTATGTAGATGGTAATCTATTTCTTTGTTGTTGTTCAGTCGCACAGTCGAGTCCGACTCTTCACGACCCCATGGACAAGATCTTGCCAGGCCCTCCTGTTTTCCGCCGTCCTCTGACGTTTGCTCAATTTCATGTTCATTGCATCTATGACACTGTCTAACCATCTCATCCTTTGCCATCCCCATCTTCTTTGACCTTCAATCTTTCCCAGCATCAGGGTCTTCTCCAGTGAGTGCTCCCTTCTCATTTGGTGGCCAAAGTATTTGAGCTTTAGTTTCATTATCTGGCGTTCCAGGGAACAGTCAGGGTTGATTTCTTTTAGGATTGACTGATTGAATCTCCTTGCAGTCCAAGGGACTCTCAAGAGTCTTCTCCAGCACCATAGTTCAAAAGAATCTATTCTTCGGCGCTCGGCCTTCCTTATAGTCCAACTCTCGCAGCCATACATGACTACTGGGAATACCCATTGCTTTGACCATGCGGACTTTTGTTGGCAGGGTGATGTCTCTACTTTTTATCATGCTGTTTAGGTTCGCCATCGCTTTCCTCCCAAGGAGCAGGCGTCTTTTAATTTCATGGCTGCTGTCACAGTCTGTGGTGATCTGGGATCCCAGGAACGTGAAGTCTGTCACTACTTCCACGACTTCCCCTTCTATTTGCCAAGGAGTGATGGGGCCGGATGCCAGATATTTTGTGATCAAATCGCTCTTTAATTTTAGGCAGTGAAGTCTGAGAGAAGGGGTTCATAGTCAGTCCTGTTGGGGAGGCCCTGTGAGGACCAGGTGCCTTCACAGCTCCCAACGCTCCCCCATCACACCTTCCAGTCGCAGTGGCCAAATTGTTTAGTTACGGCATTGTGTTATGAGTGGTCAGTAGACGATCTTAACGAATGATTGTGCTGGATTACGTGCTGCTATTATAGAGGAAGCCTGGGGTGGTAGAATAGGAGGAATCTGAGGCACTTTCTACTACTCCCTCCCCTCCACGTCCCCGTCAGTGATTCACGCCAACGCCTTCCTTTCACAACAGGAAAAAGATTAGTCTATTGTCTCTTCTTTAGAAGGGCTCAGTGCTTAGTGGTTTGGAGGATCAGACAAGGAATAGAACAAATTATGGTTCTTTACAGCAAGGGACAACAGAGCTCTTCTTTAAACAGTTGCCGTTTCACACACCCACAGCTTTACTGAACTGACGGGGTTTTCTGTCAGAGAGAGAGAGAGAGAATTGTTCTAGTTGGAACTGCTTCTTAAACCCAAGAATCTCAGCCTGTTGAAACAGGGACAGCTTAAGAACTTAAGAACATAAGAGACGCCAATGTTGGATCAGGCCAAAGGCCCATCTAGTCCAACACTCTGTGTCACACAGTGGCCAGAAATACCAGGTGCCACCAGGAGGTCCACCAGTGGGGCCAGGACATTAGAAGCCCTCCCACTGTTGGCCCCCCCCAAGCACCAAGAAGACAGAGCATCACTTGCCCCAGAGCCCCTATCTATACCTTGTGGCTAATAGCCACTGATGGACCTCTGCTCCATATGCTTATTTAATTCCCTTTTGAAGCCGTCCATGCTTGTAGCCGCCACCACTTCCTGTGGCAGTGAATTCCATGTGTGAATCACTCTTTGGGTGAAGAAGTCCTTCCTCTTATCCGTTCTAACCCGACCGCTCAGCAATTTCATGGAGTGCCCACGAGTTCTTGTATTGTGAGAAAGTGAGAAAAGTACCTCTTTCTCTACCTGTTCTTTCCCATGCATAATCTTGTAAACCTCAATCATGTCACCCCTCAGTCGTCTTTTCTCCAAGCTAAAGAGCCCTAAGCGCTTTAATCTTTCCTCATAGGGAAAGTGTTCCAACCCTTTTATCATTCGAGTTGCCCTTTTCTGCACTTTTTCCAAAGCTATAATATCCTTTTTAAGGTGTGGTGACCAGAACTGCACACAGTATTCCAAATGAGGTCTCACCATTGATTTATATAGGGGCATTATGATATTGGCTTGTCTCTTGGGTTGTTTTACTCAGTCCCCTCACAAGTCCCTAACCTACTAAGGTAGCACAGGATACCTTCTCTATTCCTGCCACCATCATTCTTTGAGTCCTGTGAACCTCTCCTGTTGGCAAAACCTAACTGTACTCCTGGTAGTTCCCCCCCCCCCAATTCTCTGTTGTTTCACCAAATGCTATCTGAGGTGATGACAAGACTTTCCTTCCACTTTACTCTCCTCCCCCTCCCCCAGGGGTCCCGCAGCCTCTCATTGGCTGATGCCTAATATTTGCATACTCCCCCTGTAGGCAGGAATTTGTTGGGGTGCCTGGAGGGCGGGACTAGAGGCCATCCGTCACAGGCCCCTATTACAAAAAACGGTGAAATGCTGGCGTCAGCTCTATAGTGTTCATATGTACACAGCAGCATTAAACATCCTTTTTTTCTCCTTTCCTCAGCAAAATGATGTGGCCATCTTCTAACATAAGGACGCATTTCCACACTTCAGATCCTTCTGGGGAAAATACTGTGTTGTGCAAATACCGCCAAATGAAATATGTATTTCCAAATGCTACCAGGATGACCAGTCACATCCTTACATGTAAAAAAAATGACTTGCAGCCTTTAAAGAAGCTTTCATGAGTGTAAGTGAAGTTGATGACAGTGGAAGTAGCACCAAAGCATGTCGATTCAGAAGCCTTGGTTTTTTTTCTGTGACGTCTGTATCACAAGATGTTGGCCAGTCAGCTTCGTATGGTGTTGGTGAACTGGAATCTCCCATCAATGGCATGCAGAACAGGTCCAATAATAACCTCATTAATAAATAAGATGACACATGAAGATCAAGGAAAAAACTGACCAAGCTCTTGCAAGAGCAATATATGCCTCTGGGACATCATTATCGACCACTGAATATGTATATTGATAGGAAGTATTTAAATTATTAAGACCTTCATATCATTTGCCCAGTAGATATTCTTTGAGCAAACCTCTTCTAGAATCAGAATATGAACGTGTAATGCAATCTGTTCGTGGAAAATCAATGAGGCATTGGGTGTTGCAGTCCTTACATATGGGTGGAGAAATATTCAGGGAGAAGGAGTCATAAATTTTGTGATAAAACCTTAACCAGTGTTCTAACAAAAGCATTGAAATGGAAGTGAATAGACACACTGCAGAATACATTAGTAATAAAATGTGTGAAGTCATCGAAAAGGTTGGGAGTTGAATTTGCTTTGGTGACTAACAATGCAAGTGTATTATGAAAGCAGCATGGGATATTACAGTAAATAAATTTCCACATATTGCTGCAATTGGATGTGCTTCCCATGGCCTAAACCTGCTTAATGATTTCATGAAGTTGGAAAAAGCGGAAAAGATGTACAGAAAAGCAAAATGAATTATATGTACAGTCTACTCATATTATAGCTGCAGACTTTAAGAAGCACAAAGTCGAGAATGGTAAGAATAATATAGTAACACTCATACTCTGTAGTAAAACCAGATGGGGTGGTGGTGTACTCTCATTTGAAGGTTTATTAAAGAAGAAGAAGAAGAAACATTTCGAGAAACTATTATAATTGAAGATCTTTAAGTAGCTTAGATTGTATGGAACACTGTTCTTGATGAAGATACCTTCTGGGTTTACTGCAGAACTCTTTGCAGATTCTCCATCCAATTTCTTTGGCAGACACTATCTGAATCAGACCATGCACTGTTGTCAGACATTCCTCACTTTATTGCACAGATAAAATTCACCGTATTTGAAAATTTAAGCATATCACTGTTTACAAGTTTGGAAGAATGAAAGGTTGAAAGATTTAATTCAAAAACAAGAAGAATTTTGTTGCCAGCCAGTGCATGCAGCTGTAAATCTCTTGGGTCCAAGATTCAAATGTCGTAGTGTTAGTGACGATAAAAAAAATCCTGCTGCATTTGACTGGATTACCCAACAAGCAACAGTTATGGGAGTTGATGTCGGAAGGGTTCTCTCTAACATTGCAGAGTTCAGGACATCATCAGGAATTTGGTCGAGGAGTGCGATCTGGGACTCTGTTAAACATATTCCTCTTGCGGCATGGTGACAAGGCCTGTGCACAACACGGCTTCTACAGATTCCCACATCTTCTGCAGCATATGAAAGAAGCTGGTCCATGTTTGGAAACACCAAATTAGGAAACAAACTAACATGTGATATAGTAGAGAAACTGCAGTTGTGGACAGGTTTACATCGGTACCACACAGCGTAGCATCCAGACAAGAATAAAAGAACATGAAAGACACCGCAGACTTGGCCAGCCTGAAAAATCAGCAGTGGCTGAACATAGCCTAACTCAAACAGGACACAGTATCTTATTGCAAGACACTGAAATGCTGGACAACACATCCAATTACCATGTCAGATTACACAGGGAAGCCGTTGAAATTCATAAACATAAACACAATTTCAACAGGAAGGAAGAGAGTTTAAAAATAAATAGGGCATGGTTTCCTCTCCTGAAAAACACAAAATACTCTACATAATTACAACAGCACTACAGATAAGATTAGAATTTCAACAGCCAATCCATATGCAAAAGATCCTCCTCAGGAAAGCTTCTCCATCAGCATGTCACAGCCTGGGAAACTTCTATAAGATAATGACTCAACCCTACCCCACCTTCCTGAGTAGATATAACTTACATGCCTACCATTTTTCTTCTCACCTTGACACAGAGAGTACTCCATCTTTCTGTGTTATACCTCTGAGGATGCCAGTCACAGCTGCTGGCAAAACGTCAGGTCCTACAATGCCAAGACCACGGCCATACAGCCTGGAAAATCTAAAAGGTAAAGGTTCCCTTGCTCGAAAGCCAGTCGAATCCGACTCTAGGGTTGCGGTGCTCATCTCCGTTTCAAAGCCGAAGAGCCAGCGCTGTCTGAAGACGTTTCCGTGGTCATGTGGCCGGCATGACTAAACACCAAGGCGCACGGAGCGCTGTTCCCTTCCCACCGAAGTGGTACCTATTTATCTACTTGCAATTTCTTGCTTTCGAACTGCTAGGTTGGCAGGAGCTGGAACTAGAGACAGGAGCTCACTCCATCATGCGGCACCCGGGTCTTGAACTGCTGAACTACTGACCTTCCACAGCCTGCAGTTTGTGCAAACCTAAAGTTTTCCAAAAAGTTACATGAGGATAGAAATGAAGACTCAAATCATAAGTTTCAGAAACTGATTCTAACTTTTATTTTTAAATGTTACTAATTTTATGCTTAATTTAAAATGTTATGTGTATCCTGATAATATACTACTGAATAGTTTATTTTATTTTTTATTTATTTTATCTTTCGACTTACTACCCCGCTCGAACCCCCAAGGGGTCTCTGAGCGGCTTACAGTTAATCAATTATCCCTACCTATGGCCACACAGATATTGGGGGTGAGGACAGCCCACCGGCACCCAGTGGAGGGACTGGTTGATCTTTTCTTCCCGGGTCGGCTTGTCGGCTCGGCGTCTTGGCTTCCGGTTCTTCTTTTTCCTGTGGTCTTTCAGTGGCGGATTAGCGGGGCCCTTCCGTCGCGCGGCACGCTCCGGCACGGCTTCGGTGGTTTAATGCTATAAAGTCTAACTGCATTATCATAATGTGCTACTAGTTTTTATTGTGTGACCCTTTTTCTGACTGAATAATATGTTTTATGTTATTTACCACAAAGCTTATGTTTTCTGTTTAGCTCCTATTTTCCTACTTTTCATATAGCAAATGTTAAGATACATGTAACTCAGGTAGCATAAGGGAGCATTAGTTTGCAGTTTTCTCTCAAATATCAGGTATATTTGCAGTTTCGCTTGTAGGAAACCAAGACATTTATAACTTAAATTCCATAAATATGTGAAATACTGTGATTTTATATGCTAAGTCATAATGATTATTTTATGTTAAGATTAGCTTAGGTTTGATAGGACAGTAAGTTATTGCAGAACTGCGGTGGCTCAAGTGATTAAGACGCTGAACTGCAGGCTGTGGAAGGTCAGTAGTTCAACAGTTCGAGACCTGAGTTGCCGCATGACGGAGTGAGCTCCCGTGTCTAGTTCCAGCTCCTGCCAACCTAGCAGTTCGAAAGCAAGAAATTGCAAGTAGATAAATAGGTACCCCTTTGGTGGGAAGGTAACAGCGTTCCGTGCGCCTTGGTGTTTAGTCATGCCGGCCACATGACCACGGAAACGTCTTCGGACAGCGCTGGCTCTTCGGCTTGGAAACGGAGATGAGCACCGCAACCCTAGAGTCGGACTCGACTGGCTTTCGAGCAAGGGAACCTTTACCTTTGACCTTTGAGTTATAGAATGCTTCAATGCTGTTTCAATGCTTGATAGCTTGAAATGCTTAGATGATCTAGCTGTCTTTTCTCGTGCCTGACAAGGGCACCTGGAGCGTATGCAGACTGTCCTACAGTGCCAGATAAGAAATAATCACTTTGATTATCTGGATGTACTTTGATTATCTGGATACGGCCAGGGGCCTGCATATCCTGCATATCATCAGGATCACCTCTTCTCATATGTGCCCCGCAGAGCATTGCGCTCAATCGGCCAACATTTCCTTGGTGTGCCCTGCCCCATGGAAGTCCGACTAGCCTCCACCAGGGCCAGGGCTTTTTCTGCCCTGGCCCCAGCCTGGTGGAACAAGCTCCCCCTCAAGATCAGGGCTCTGCGGGATTTATTATGATTCCACAGGGCCTGTAAAACGGAGCTATTCCGCCGGGATTTTGGTTAAGGCGGCAGACATCCAAAATCCATCTCTGGCCTCCCCTACTGAAATCGCTGGTACAGGCCATCGAGTCCAACCCCCCCCCTGTTCAATGCGGGATCAGCCGAGAGCATCCCTGGCAAGGGTTGGTCAAGCTGCTGCTTGAAGCCGGCCAGGGAGTGTTTTGGAACTTGAAAACAAACTGTTACTCCTGCACTCTGGATATATTTGAGGATCATCTGCTGTAAGGGAACATAGCAATATAGGGATATAAGGTACATATTTCTGTATTCCTAGCCCTAGTAAATTGCTTCTCTTCATGTTGATTGCATTTACTTGCACTGTGTAACCCACTTTGAGTCTCTGCAAGAAAGGTGGAGTATAAATATAGCAAATAACCCCCCCGCCCCCCGATCATTGTTCTGCCTGTTTCTGGTCTGCTGCGTAGTTACTTTAGAATTGGAGATTATTGCTACTATTCCCTGGGTGCATATTCTCTGGGCTGGCAATATTGGATCTCTTTGTAATTATTTTCATTTTATTTACTATATCGCCTACTGTTCTCAGTGAGGCTCAAGGCAGATTACGCAGTGTAAGTCAATACAATCAGTAGGATGAGACAACTGATAAGGACTATTATATGACTAGGATTACAGGACTAGGATTACAGCAGCCTGAATCAAAACACAAACATGATATGTTAATTCAGGAAATGGTGTTCTGTAAGTATGAAAACAATGCAGTGAGAATACAATACATGCTATACACAGCGGAATATCTCATAGTCCAGTTCCTTTTATGAAATAACCTTCCAAGTCTATGTTATTATCATATGGCCCTGTTTCCCTTATAGAAATGTTCTCTTGAACAGATTTACATAGTTTGTGGAATGAAGGAAGTGTGGGAACGTCTTGACCAGTTTAGGCAGGCTATTTCAGAAGGTGGGGGGCACAACAGAGAATGCACATTTACAAGTGGATGTTGATGTTGCCTGTTTTATAGGGTGGCATATACAGAAGTCTCTGCTCAGATGATGGAAGCTGTTGTGGCAGAGAATAGTAAGGGAGGCAGTACAGTAGATATGAGACTACAATGCTCTAAACTGTGGAGTCTTGTGAGTGAAAGTCTCACAAGCTACTGGCATTGTGAGCTACTGGCATTACAGTTGTGAGCAAGTGATTTGGCTACCGCATAAATTAGTTTGCCTCTGGAGCCATCCCTTCCTGAGCTAAGACAAAAGTGTGTGAGCCGGAGGCTAAAAAACCTGTGAGCTAACTCACACTAACTCAGCTTAGAGGGAACACTGGAGACTTGCTGGATATATGTGATGATCAGCTGTTGCAGTGGGCATAAAGCAGTCATGGGATAAGGACACTACTGAACGTTGGTCACTTTTAGATTTTTTGGGTACTGGTTTGGAAACAGGAAGGAATTGTTGCTGTGGATTTTTTTTGTACTTGTAGGTTAGTCTTTACTGAGACACAGGGCAATATTGAGCAGAGTGCAATGTAACCATGCTCTGCCGTTTAGTAATATAACCTCTTAAGGGTTTGATTATGGATATTATGTGGGAATGAAACATTTCTGATGGTGATGGAGTGACACACATTCAGACCTACAAAATCGCTGTTACCAGAATAAGTTGTGGAGGTGATATGGCTATACCTATGGCCCATCACTAATACCAGGAGTCCAATTATAAGTATACAAGGAAACAACACCAAAACTCTGTTACGGGTCTTAGAATGTGTGTCTAGAATATATAGATAATAGTGACCACATGTGTCATAAAACGTAATGCCAAGTAGCAGAGATATGAACTTTATAAAGGACACAGATAATAGTGACCACTGAGGAAGGCCCTTAGGGGCCGAAACGCATTTGGTCTTCAATTGTAAATTATTTACCCATCATATGTATGTATAAGATTTTATAGTCTGATCTTAGACAAAGTAATTTTTAATCAGGAGAGTTTTAACAAGTGAACACCTTAATAAATATTTGTACTTATATATATAGTCCCCCCCCCCCTTTTTCTTCTTCTTCCAGATTTCGAAACCTAAACAGGGTCAGCCATGGTTCTAGTTGGATAGCAGACTGCCAAGAAAGTCAAAGGTCGCTACACAGAAGCAGGCAACGGCACACCGCTTCTGTTCATCTTCTGCCTTGAAAACCCTACGGTGTTGCTGTAAGCACTTTCCCCCGCCATGACAGAACAGTATTACTCTACAGCATTAATAGCAGTTATAGACTGGGTTTGGAGAGGGGGAAAAATCCTTTTGTTTACACTAAATGGTCACTCTAAACCAACATTCTTCAGAGAGAAGCGTTATCTATCATAGAAGTAAACTCAAAACAAGAGAAATATTAGGAATCCCCCCAACTCATTTCTTGTTATCCGTAGCTGAAATAGTGCTCACAAAGGGCAGTGCTGAGAACTAAACAGTATTCTGGATGGGGTCTGATGAGCACAGAGTGGGACTTGGCATGGCTTGGATACTATACGTCTCTTTATGCATCCTTTTTTTGTACCTGAATCCACACTCAGTTGATTCATATTCATTTGTGATTAACCGCGACCCTGAGATCTTTTCCACATATACTACTGCCAGGTCAAATATTCCCACCCCTACATTCTATACTCATGCATTTAAATCCTTTTTCCTAAATACTTCTGCATTTGTCTGTTGAATTTCTGCGTTTGTCTGTTGAATTTCGTTTTCTGTGTTGTACCACAGCTCTCCAAATAAAGTAATCGAGGGATTTTAAATTTTATTTCTATTTTCTGAGATGTTTGCTGTCCTTCCTAGTTTGGTGTCATTTGTAAATTCGATAAGGATCCCCCCCCCCCAAGTAATAGATAAAAATATTGAAGAGTACCAGGCCTCGGAAAGAGCCCTGCATCATCATCCACTTGAGACTCCCTCTAGGTTGATGAAATACCATTGTTGTATAGTGGCATTTAGTTGTGAATATTGCCTGCATTTAAGCAGTTTGCAGACCAAAATACCTTGGGCAACTTTTTCAAATGCTTTATTGAAATCAATATATTATGTCTGCAGCATTCCTGTGGTTCACTAACCTAAACTTAGAATATGTTTGGCGTGATTTATTCCTGACATCCATGCTGGCTTCTGTTAATCACTGCAGTTTTTTCAAGGTACTTACAGATATGTTCCAGCGTCTTCCTGTCAAAGTCAAGCTGACCAGTGTGGCATTCTTCTCTCTCTCTCTCTCTCTCTCTCTCCTTTTCGCTTAACTTTTGAACAGTGAAATGTGTCATCCCAGGATTTCTCAAAGATCTAGAGGGTCCTTCAGTGCCTCAGATGCAGTTCATCTGACCCCAAAGAAGTATTTGAAGTTAGCTAGGGGTTCCCTGAGCTAGAGATGTAAAATTTCAGAGCCACGGAAACCATGGAGGGGGGGAGGATTTTCCACTGGGGAGGGACAGAAACTTGGGGGAAACTGAAACATATTCAGTACTTTCCTGTCAAACCTAAACTACTTTTACTGATTTAACAACAATGAAGTACATCATTTATAACTTGGCATATAAAATTGTACTATATTGATGAAACAAGTGGGGGACTTGCAAGGACTTGCGAGGGGCATCTGATTTTCCCTTCCCCCACTATTCTTTCTCTTCCCTGAAAGCCCCATAGCCTCTCTTATTTTCCTACTTCCCTCTCTCCTTCCCACCCACCAGCCAATCTACCTTTATCGTCTCCCCCCCCCAAAAAAAACCCTCTTCCCAGGCAAACTCTGGCTCAGTTGGGATATTCAGTTCTGCATTCTGCTGGGCCCAGGTGGAGTCTAGACTGTTTTGTTTCGTTTCTTTAAAAGCTGTATATAATAATAGCATGTCTAGGGAGAATGTCAGAAGAGTGGAGTAGAAAAAGCAGGGGTGGGTGGGTGGAGGGAGTCCAAAGCTGCATGCAAAAGTCTCCAGACCAAAAAGAGTAAGTGTTTTAACTGAATGTATTTCCAGCTAACTATAGGTAAGAGATTAAATTCCAGTCAATTGATAGGGACATTAGACCACTAGGCACCCAGTGTTTCCCACAAAAAAACCCCACCCTTGTTCTGTATCTCAGTCTTAGGATTTTTCTAAATGATTGGATCTTTATGTGTGAATTTGGAAAAAAACAGCTAAGTGCAAACCATCTGCCAGACCAACCTAGCTGCTTCAGTTGTAGGAGAATACACCTGGGGATCATTTTAGAGGGTTCATTTTAGTGGGTACAGATCAAGGCTACACACTTACATAGGGGATAGAGTTGGGCCATTTCTAGGTGAGTCCATTCAGGTGCTTCCTGTTCAGAAGTGAAGGTTCAATATCGGAGAGCAGGAAGGTGGTGGTTTTGGTGTGTGGAGTAGGATATTAAAGCCTCCTTCTTCTAATGGTAGCTGAAGCTTTTTGAATGCAATCCCTGGCCTCCCTGCAGGACACCAAATAAATTTACAGAACAGGGAATCAACTGTTGCAAAAAGTCTTTGGGAGAATATATACTGGAAGCCCTTGGGACATAAATGAAACCTTGAATAGCATTCATTTAAAGTGTGTTGATTATTCCCCAGATACTCATAGTTAAAGACCCATCCATCTAAATCTTGGGAAAAGTTATTCCAGAATCCACTTCATATTTTCTTAAACTAAGAACAGATCTTTCTTGGAACAGTAAGGCTGAGATATTTTATGGATTCAGTATCAAAATTAAATGGGCACAGGTTGTGAATATCAGATGAATCCCAAAGATAGGACCTGAGATTTATTACAGTCAATGTGGTGTTCTGATATCCCCCCCAAACACTGATGAGGTTCATCAGTTCTGGTAAAGGCTGTTCAGGATCAGACAGCAGAACCAATGCATCGTCTGTGTACAACTTGAGCTTGAATTCAGTGTTCCACACTTTGATACCTTTAATGCCCATTAATTGTCAGTTCGCACATGCCTAAGGCTCTAGACACAGGTCAAATAGTAGAAGTGAGAGGCCAATCCTGGTGTATGGTACGGGCAACAGGAAAATTATCTGAACAGAACCCACTAGTAACTATTCTAGAACCAGGTTCTTTACAAAGGAACTTTATCCAGTTAATGCATTCTAAGGAGCACAGAAACTTCCAGTTCAACCTATCAAAGGCTTTCTCTGCATTCAGTGACAGGACAGGTCCAGCGACAGGTAGAAAATCAGCACACCGATATTCTGTAGCAGCACAGCAAAAACAACAATCTGGGGTCTTAGATGATTAGCACTCTGTCTCCTTGGGACAACACATGCTTGATTTCGATGGAGCAATATATGTAAACACACATTTAAGGCATGTTGGAACCAAGGCTCTCTCTAAGCTGTGGAGTCTTGTGAGCAAAAAATTCTACTTTGTGAGCTACTGGCATTAAAGTTGTGAGCAAGCGGTTTGGTGACCACATAAATTAGTTTGCTCTGGAGCCATCCTTCCTGAGCAAAGACAAAAATGTGTGAGCTAGAGGCTAAAAAACGGTGAGCTAGCTCACACTAACTCAGCTTAGAGGGAACACTGGTTGCAAGTCCTGTTGCAAGGTTTTTCCCATTAACATTAATGAGTGACATTGGCTCTGTAACTAGAGCACAGAAGTAGGTCTTCCCTTGGCTTGGATAGAATTGTAATGGATGCTTCATATATTGAACCTTGTGCATTTTCTGCAGTCTGAACCAGGAGGGGTACCAGTGTACTGTTGAGGTCCTCCTTATACTATTCCACAGGATACCCATCTGGCCCTGGAGCCTTCCCATATATTTGATTACTGTTTCATTCTTAGCATCTGTTAGAGGAGCTGCCAAAAGTTCCTGATTTTGCTTGCTCAAAGCAGGCAGGTGTATTTTATCCAGAATCCTCGAAGCGGCTTTTGTGAAAAGTATGTGGTCGATAGAATAAAAAGCAGAATGAGACTTTCTGAATTGGCCGTTCATTGATTTTTGAAGAGATGTTTTTTAAAAAATTCTGCTTCTGAGAATTGCAACAACATGATGTCATTCAGGCACGAAATTATGTCTGTTGGCCTGTACTCAGCGAAATTACTGGGAGTAATCTTTTAATATATGCCAACAACTGTATTGCAGCAAAAAAAGATAAGGACAAGTCATGTCACTTCAGAATCAAGAAAAAGAAAATGGGGAAGTCGAGTATAAATTGGGAAGAAGGTTAAAAGACAAGAAGAGTGCAGTGCACGGTCTGCGCTTAAAGACGGTTTGGGAACTCTAGCTGTTACAGAGCCAGGTACTATTGGGTAACACTCCCTTGGTTCCCAATCAGTTACTGCGTTCATTTAAAGGTCCTGGTTATCACCAACAAAACTCTTAAGTGGCCTTGAATCCGCAAAGCTGCAGGGCAGTGTTCTCATGTTATTCTCCACTGAAACAGCTTATCTGAACAGAGCCTTCTGAAGATGTCACCCTACAAATTGGTAAGATGGGCAACTGCCCTACAAATTGGTAAGATGGGCAACTGCCAGTTTGGTGTTGTGGTTAAGTGTGCGGACTCTAATCTGGGAGAACCGGGTTTGATTCCCCACTCCTCCACTTGCACCTGCTGATGTGACCTTGGGTCAGTCACAAGCTCTGGCACAGCTGTCCTTGAAAAAGAGCAGTTTGTGTCAGAGTTCTCTCAGCCCCACCCACCTCACAGGGTGTCTGTTGTGGGGAGGGGAAGGGAAAG
>NW_015164763.1:34591-61565 GCF_001447785.1 Gekko japonicus
ATGAGGTTGCTGGGTATCAACATCTGATATAGAAACCGCCGTGGCAAGAGGCTAGCAATGACAGTTCTAGCTTAAACACCCTGTTTCAGGTATGGCATCCAAGCTGGAACAGATGTCACATTGTTTTCCAGTGAAGAGAAGAAAAAGGGCGTGCCAGCCATTCTTTCTGAGAGAGTTTTGTTGGGAATGTAAAGAGACTCTGAAGGAGAAACAGTGGCTGGGGTTTGAAAAGAGGTAGCCGGACAGATGGGAAAAGGAGGAAAACTGAGATGAACACAGCCTGAATAAGAAACCTGGAAGTATTACGTTATTTCTGCTTATCTCTTTAACATCACAGCAATAAGTTTAGAACTAAGAAAAGAGGGTGCAGTTTATACGTATTTAATTTTTCCCTGTGCTCAGATACTGTAGTCTTTTGCTTTTTGACTGCATGCTTTTGCTCCTTGTATCAATTGTGTGTTATATTCTCTAAGTTAAAAGTTCCTTTTTCTGAATTTGGAGTTGCTTTTCCAACCAGGAAATAAAAGTCTCATCCTTTGGCTTGTGGCAAAGGTCTGCTGCAGAGGAAGTCTGTCTGCAGCCCAGCTCAGACCTCCATACCAGATATGCATGAGACTTGAGGTAGTTGCAGGCTGTGTTCCCTCTAAGCTAAGTTAGTGTGAGCTAGCTCACAGTTTTTTAGCCTGTGGCTCACACATTTTTGTCCTTGCTCAGGAAGGCTGGCTCCAGAGCAAACTAATTTATACAGTAGCCAAATCGCTCGCTCACAACTTTAATGCCAGTAGCTCACAAAGTAGATTTTTTGCTCACAAGACTCCAAAGCTTAGAGGGAGCATTGGTTGCAGGTGCAGACCATACCTGTTGCTGCTTCCTGCCAGGTTGATGCCCCAAACAGCCACTTGGGCAGTGAACCAGCTGTACAGATGATGTTGCTCTCCTTTACACAGCGACTTTAAGTAATGACTGATATTGTGCATACTTTAATTACAGCGTACTTATTACTGTTCTTCAGTGAGAGCTTTGGGGATGTTCATTGTGTAGTTGCTTGCCTGGTCTGCTGTTAAAAGTAGAAGCCATTGTTACCAGGGCCAAGCCATTGTGGGGCTTAATGCCCTTACTCTGCTATGATTTCCTTATGTCGTTTCTGAAATATAATAGCAGTTCGTAAGAAGTGTTTGTGGGAAGGGGGCTCTATGTTACAGGTGTGTGCTATGCACAGAGAATGCACAGGTGTGTGCTATGCATATGGAGCAGAGGTCCATCAGTGGCTATTAGCCACAAGGTATAGATAGGGGCTCTGGGGCAAGTGATGCTCTGTCATCTTGGTGCTTGGGGGGGTCAACAGTGGGAGGGCTTCTAATGTCCTGGCCCCACTGTTGGACCTCCTGGTGGCACCTAGTATTTCTGGCCCCTGTGTGATACAGAGTGTTGGACTGGATGGGCCTTTCGCCTGATCCAACATTGGCTTCTCTTATGTTCTTATGTTCTTAATGATGCTTGGCTCCTGAATGGTCTCATGGTTGCTGTGATTGCCGTGCAAACAGAGACTGCCTCCCTATCCCTCCTTATATTACCTTTGTTGCCAGCAAATTACACCGTGCCCTTTTCTGTGCCAGCAGACAGTCAGAAATGATTGCAGCCTTAATATTTAAAGAATACCAACAATAGCCGAGCTAGTGAAAAAGGGGGATTTTCTTCTAAGCACATGTGCATGGGAAACAGAAGACAAAAAGCCTGGTCAGGATCAGATACCTATACCTCACTGTCCTGTACGCGCGCCCCTCCCCCCCCTTTGGCATTGTGTGTTTGTGTGTCTGCACCTGGAAGTAATGTTGACCTCTGGTGACTGACCATTGATGGGGGGCCTGGAGGATATTCAGGGAGGTGGCTGAACAAAGCCTGCCTCTGTCCTCCCAACTTGGTATTCCGAGGACGTCCCCCATCCAAGCAGGGCTGTATTATCCATAAGGCTGACTAGGGCCCCATAATGTATTTATTTATTTATTTTTGCAGAGGCAGTTATTTTCTCTTCATAGACAGCCTGTATAAATTACGGATAGAATTCTTCAGGAGATCCTCAATGCGGCAAACCGGGTCTCGAACTGCTGAACTACCGACCTTCCACAGCCTGCAGTTCAGCGTCTTAACCACTTGAGCCACCGCAGCTCCTTTTCTCTTCATAGACAGCCTGTAAAAATTACGGATAGAATTCTTCAGGAGATCCTCAAAATGGATATAGGGCTATGTACTGCTGTCTAGTACCTACCATGCCAGGGTCAGGCTGTCAGCTGTAGTGGGATGAAAGATTGAAGTGCCAGAGGGGCCCTGAAAGCCTAGGGGCCAGGCCATGGGTTAATACGGCGCAGCATCCAAGTACTAACCACAGACGACCCTGCTTAGCTTCTGAGATCTGATGAGATCGGGCTTGCCTGGGCCCTGTCCTGGGCCATTGGAACTGCTAGGCTCGGCCATTCAGCCCTGGCCAGGAGCCCGGGTAGGACCACTCTGATCTTTTTTTTCTCCAGCGCAGTTTTAACTTTCCACTCCCCCCCCCCAAGTGTTCTCTCTGATACAGTTCTGTAATGTTCAAGTTGGGTCTTTTGGTGTGCTTTTCCTAAGAGCACCAAGCATCTTGGTGCTTGTTGGGGGGGGGCCAACAGTGGGAGGGCTTCTAATGTCCTGGCCCCACTGGTGGACCTTCTGATGGCACCTGGTATTTCTGGCCACTGTGTGACACAGAGTGTTGGACTGGATGGGCCTTTGGCCAGATCGAACATTGGCATCTCTTATGTTCTTATGTTCTTAAGAGCATAGGCTTCTGACCAGCTGTATAGACATCAGTAACACGCCATTCTTGTTGTGTGCCTCAGAATTGTGCTGTCTGAGCCCTTGTACTCGTGGGTGTGAAGAAATACCTTGTTTCTTTGAAGATTTGAACTGAGCGAAACCTTCACTTTGTGTTCTTGTTTTTTTAAATTCCTCTCTGGTGGGGAGAAAAGCAAGAAGGGGGGAGTCAATTCAATTGCTTTTCCAGCCTCACCTCAGCCACCTTTAAAAGGTAAAGGTAAAGGTTTCCTTGCTCGAAAGCCAGTCGAGTCCGACTCTAGGGTTGCGGTGCTCATCTCCGTTTCAAAGCCGAAGAGCCAGCACTGTCCGAAGACGTTTCTGTGGTCATGTGGCTGGCATGACTAAACACAAGGCGCACGGAACGCTGTTCCCTTCCCACCGAAGTGGTACCTATTTATCTACTCGCAATTTCTTGCTTTCAAACTGCTAGGTTGGCAGGAGCTGGGACCAGAGATGGGAGCTCACTCCATCATGCGGCACCCGGGTCTCAAACTGCTGAACTACTTACCTTCCACAGCCTGCAGTTCAGCATCTTAACCACTTGAGCCACCTTTACAGAAATGCAAATAGGTCTTGCTAGAGACAATGGGATGGTCCAGTCCCACCACACCCCCAGGCAGAAACAGAGATTTGGAGGTATTAACTAGTAGAGAGTCTTCAGGAAGAACCTCCTGGAGACTTCAGGAAAAGCTTCTTTGACCCAGCCTGACCTGGTCAGTGGGTGGGGAGAGAGAGATGATAAAATCCCTGGGAGCAAGGAGGGGGGTCTCTTTCGAGCTGATTCCATCAAGGCAGACAGAACTCTGACTTGAGGTCAGTGGGAGGGGGTCATTGCCATGTGCTGGCCTGCGCACTTGAAAGAGGCTTGAAGGTAATGAAAACCCTGTTGAGTATCTGTAACTTTCTAAGCTAAGGAAACCCTCCTTGTATTTAACATCTGATAGGCAGTGTTCCCTCTAAGCTGAGTGAATTTGAGCTAGCTCACAGTTTTTTAGCCTCTGGCTCACACATTTTTTCTCGGCTCAGGAAGGAGGGCTCCAGAACACACTGATTTATGCAGTAGTCAACTCACCTGCTCACAACTTTAATGCCAGTAGTTTACAAAGTAGATTTTTTGCTCACAGGCCTCTACAGTTTAGAGGGAACATTGCTGATAGGGTGTATATAGAGGGAGGGACAGAGGAATTGCGTTTTAGAAGGAGAGGTTGAATTTGTACCCTGCCTTTCATTACCCAAAGTAGTCTCAGAGCGGCTTACAATCCCTTTCCTTTCCTTTGCCTCCAACAAACACCCTGTGAGGTGGTAGGTGGGGTTGAGAGAGCTCTCTCGAGAACTGCCCTTGAGAGAACAGCTCTGAAATTGTTAAATTAGAGGAGGAGGAGATGATGATTGGATTTATACCCCGCCCTTTACTTGAAGTCTCAGAGCGCCTTACAAACTCCTTTCCCTTCCTCTACACACAACAGACACCCTGTTGAGGTAGATGGGGCTGAGAGAGCTCTCTCAAGAACTGCCCTTCAGAGAATAGCTCTGAAAGAACTTGTAACTGACCCAAGGTCACCCATGCCCTTCAGAGAACAGCTCTGAAAGAACTTGTAACTGACCCAAGGTCACCCAACTGGTTGCATGTGGAGGAGTGGGGAATCAAACCCGGTTCTCCCAGATTAGAGTCCGCGCTCCTAACCACTACACCAAACTGGCTCTCCTTTTTTTTAAAATCCCTTGTTCAATCTGGTGCTGTGCTAAAAGTGTGCTTGTGAACGTTTTCTTTTAAATAAATGCTTTATAACTTTTGATATCCACCATCTTGGACATGCTATTTCGAAAGGAGCAGTTAGGAGTAAGGGGAGGGCCGTCAGTTGGCATGTGGCTGTCCCCCCAGCGGTGCACAAGGCAGTAAGCTGTCCTCTTGGTAACCAAGCACTGGGTAGTTGCAGGCACAGGTAGGGTTGCCAGCCTCCAGGTGGGGCCTGGGGATCTCCCGCTTTTACAACTGATCTCCAGCTGACAGAGATCAGCTCAGCTCCCCTGGAGAAAATGGCTGCTTTGGAAGGTGGACGCTGTGGCACTGTACCATGCTGAGGCCCCTCCCCTCCCCAAACCCCACCCATTCCTGGATCTACCCCCAAAGTCTCCAGGTATTTTCCAACCCAGACCTGGCAACCCTAGACACAGGCAAGGCCCCAGAACTTGGAAGAGAAGCCCTTCCTGGTGTTGGGGAAACCTTAGAGGGGAGGGTGCAACAGGGCCAGCAGGTCACAGTGGGGGGAAAACTTGAGGAATGAAGCTGTAAACACAGAGCAGCCCTGTTTGCGTGCTTTGTATTCTGCGGCTCAAAAATGTCTCTGTTCTCAGGGAGACGAGGCCACAAACCGTGCAGTCTCTCTAAGGCAGGCTTGTGTCCTAACATGTGCTTGTGATTTTGCATGGATTCCAGTATTAGGTGCAGATGATAGAAAAATGCTCGCTTTCCCTAGCAAGAATATGGCTTTCAGGCTTTTCAAGAGAGGTGCTGGACTCTGAATGAGTGTCGAATAACTGGAAAAAAACTTATGGATTAGTACAAGTATTGCCTTTGTACTAACTTTGCTTTGCACATTCAGAATACCAATTTGAATTCCCTTGGGGCAAAATATGATCAGCTTTTGATGTTAAAATCTTCTCTTAAATCCTAGCTATTTCTACCCACGATCCAATAATATCCCTGATTAATAGCCACTGAGTTATATACTTCCTGTCAGTAGTCCTTGCTAACTGTTCCTCTAATTTTTGAATTAATACTTTGTTATAGGTGTGTGGCCCAGTAAAAGCAGAGGATGAAAAAAAGGAATTCCGTTCAAGAAGACTAATACTGTACTGGTGATGTAGTGAATATGCCATTGCATCCAGTCTCTGTTATTCCAGCTTGGAATGTAACCTTTTGCGGCATCTCTAGGAGCAAGATCAAACAACAGGTATCATCAAAGGTTTCTTGATTTTTCATTTTGGTGTTTTTTTCAGGGGTCTGTAATCAAAATGTTGAGGTGAATGGGGAACGATAAGACTACATGATCATAGCCTGCCTCGTGTGTGTGTGTGTTCTGCTTGAGAATTTTGACTTTCTAGGGAACTGGGTCATTTTCTATACTAGGAAGCCCAGAGAGACAGAATTTTGGTTAGGCAGAATTGGGGGGGAGGGGAGTGTGCTTCAATATCAATTTTGTTTAAAGAAAGGTGTGGTTTTTTTTCTGCTGTCGGGCTGCCATTTGTTGTTCATTGTTATAAAAAGTCCAAAAGAAATTGGTAGAGACAAGGTATAGATAGGGACTTCACAAGGTATAGATAGGGACTCTGGGGCAAGTGATGCTCTGTCATCTTGGTGCTTGGGGGTGGTGGTCAACAGTGGGAGGGCTTCTAGTGTCCTGGCCCCACTGGTGGGCCTCCTGATGGCACCTGGTATTTCTGGCCACTGTGTGATACAGAGTGTTGGACTGGATGGGCCTTTGGCCTGATCCAACATTGGCATCTCTTATGGCCATTCTCCGAGGTGGAGGCCATCTTGTGAGTGATTCCCATCTATCATCAGGGAGGCAGGACTAAGTTCAAGTTCTTCCTGTTTCCTTTGGTGGGAATGCTCTTGCAGGCATTCCATACCAGATGTGGCAGAACAGAACCCCTGGCTCAGTTCTTTTCCTGCCTCAGTAGGGAGAGCAGCTAGGTGTTGGATCTCTCTAACACCAACCTTGCTATAAATATTCAAACTCATTTCTTACTAATACCTTTCTATCTTATCTAGAAAAAACCCAAACCTCTCTCTTTCCTTTCTATCTCGGTCCGTGGGAGAAACGTCCACACAGGGACCAATCTACTGGCCGGCTTACCCAAATTCAAACTGGCTACTCGAGCCGGAGAACAAGTTTCCCTCTCCGTTCAGGAGATGGATGCCGGCGGGGCCCCCAAGGATCAACAAGACCGCGCTGCGAGAAAAAGAACTGCGGCTGAGCAGGGAGTGCACTCGAAGCCGCGAAAAGGTGGCGGCGCTTCAAAACGCGCCAAAACTTCTTCACGCGCTAAAACGGAGCCCGCTCGGAAATTCAAAAATGGGAAGGCCATTTGGGGGTATGAATTTTCTGATTTGAGCTCAGCAGGCCTGAAAAAAGGGTCAGTGTGTCTGACATTCTGAACTCTGCATCATGCTGGCTTCAGCTGACTTACAAGGGTGTAGCTCTCTTTGGGATTGCACTGTTGCTCTTGCAGGCATTCCATACCAGATGGGGCAGAACAGGCCTGCTCCGAGACCCTGTTCTGCCAGCCCCCTCCTTGGCTGGTGCCAGTTCCTGGAGGGTGCTATTCCACACCAGGTTACTGCTGCCACCTCTGTTCTTTGGGGTCTTCCTGCCAGGACAGGCTCCTGACACCCCTTTATTTTTTTATTGGATTCCTGCTCCACCCTCCCAGCCAAAGGCTGCTCAAACTGAGGCCCTGCCTGTGGTCTCTTGCTGCCCAGCTCCTGCTTACCACAGGGATCAAATGCCTTCTTTGGGGGCCCCATGGAGAACTGGCAACGGGTGCCTTGACTGCTTGCCTTCCCCCTTCCGGTACTCCCCTCTTACAGTAGCATGGTCTAAGGTGGTTGGGGGAACTGTGTGGTCCAGAGAACACTACCAGCTTCAAAGAGTAGAATGTTTATTAAAAAGAGAAATAGGTTGCAAGCCTATTTTTAGTGCAGCACAAGATCTGCAACCAGAAGGAAAAATAAAAGTTGGTCATAATCACATCCCCTGTCCCTGGTTCTAAACGTACTCTACTAGACGTTGAAATAGAGTAGGCAATTTCAAGCTTAGAAAGTTACAAAAGGTGCTAAAGGTCTCTCATTACCTAAGGCTCTCGGCAGCCAGCAGGCCAGGCCACATGGCCGAGAGGTCCTGGTCCGCAGAACAGAGCTTAGCAGTCTGGCCTCTTCCAAAGATCAGCACCAAGAGACCCTCCCTCCTGGAAGCAAGCACTTTGATTAAACCTCTGGCTCCACCCATCCTACATCGCATTCTCCACCCCTTTGACCTGGTCCACCCAGGTGCATCCTGGGAGCCCTCCTCACAGGCATTCTGGGAAATCTCCAGGAATCACCTGGAGTTTCCTAACACCAAATCCCTCAGTTCCTTTGCAAGCTGAGCTATTTGCATAAGTGTGGCATGTAATTGACCTAGCTTCCTGCTCTTCTAGAGAGAAGAGGGGGAAAAACCAGAACACTTAAAAAACTCAGTGAGAACTCAGGTGGGGGGGAGTCTCCACACCCTCAATACTTTATACAAAATGGATGCTCCAGAACCGCAGGACACCAAAGAGTCCACAGAACGTGTTCCGTTGGCAATTTCCCGAGTGTATCCAGCTCCAAAGATAGCCAGTGTTTGTTGTCTGGTTTATTAATCCAATCGAAACACTAACTCAGAACTGGGCAGCTTGATAGTAGAGATGGGCAGGCGGGAGCTGTTATGCCGTGAATTCCAGGCCTTTAGAGGGTGGTGATCTTGAACGTTTGCCTCCTTGCCAGATGTAGTCATGAATAACTTTGTGCCACTTGGCAACATGCTCTGAATCAAATGCGCTGAGGGGGGGTAACTGAAATTAAAAAAACCCAGGAGAGGTGAAAACACATTCATTTGTATGGCAGTAATTTTGCCACCCCACGGGTTGGGTCTGCACAAGAGTACAGGTCCTGGTCTGGGCTAGGAAGCATCAGCCTTTGGACAGGCAAGGGGAATGCAGACCCAGTGGCAGCAACGAGGGAACAGACAAGTGTGCTTTCAGCAAAGGCAATCCTGTCATCCACTGGTAGCTTACGGAGGACGGGCATCTGTGTGGCCAGTGGGTGACATGGGTTTGGATCCCACCAAAGGAGAGGCTGACATGAAGGCGTTTGTTTGTTTGTTTGCTTATTTCACTTTTACTCCGCCCTCCCCGCCAGGCAGGCTCAGGGCTGCTTCCAAAAAGTGACAAGCAGTATACATTCACAATAAAATATAAATACAAGGCATCAGTTAAAACACAACCAATCAATATAAAACATTCATTAGATGGCGATAAAACTAAAGTGCAGTTTAAGGACACATTCAGCGGTGCCCCCTCGTTAGATCGTGTTGGATCGGAGTTCACGCAGGGCGCTGCTGGTAGGGCGTCGCTCCTAGCGGACCGCCTGCCTAAAAAGTTCTGTTTTCACGGCCCTGCAGAACTGTGACAAGTCCCGTAGGGCCCTGATCTCGGCAGGAAGCTCGTTCCAGTAGGATGGAGCTACAAACGAAAAAGCCCTCGTCCTGGTTGCCATCAACCTGACTTCCTTTGGGCCAGGGAGGTCCAGGCAGTTTTGGGATCCTGATCGCAGTGCTCTCTGGGGAACATATGGGGAAAGGCGGTTTGTTTATTAAAACATTGCCTTTTGTCCAGCACCAGGCCTAACATTGGTAAAACACGGGTGGTAGAAGGTAGCACGTGTTGCCTTTAGTAGCCATCCTGAGCCCTAGGACAAAGTTTGAGTCCAATGGCATCTTTAAGACCAACAAAGTTTAATTCTGGGCACAAGCTTTCGTGTGCATGAGGAGCACCCATTTACTATAACTTGAGCCAACTGGAGAATACTTTGTACTGTAGGTTTATTGAAAATTCAGGGGCCAGAATCCTTATGAAAGGAATACTTCTAGAGCTGAGCTGAGTCTCTAGCTGAGATGATCAGTCAACTTGTCTGCATCTACCACAAGGATAGCTAAATGTTCTTTTGTAAGCAGTGCTCTATGGAAAATATCGGTCGTAGGGCAGATAGTAACAGCATCAATTAAATTAATTAATTAAACAGAAAGCCAGTTTGGTGTAGTGGTTTGGAGTGCAGACTCTAATCTGGGAGAACTGGGTTTGATTCCCCACTCCTCCACTTGCAGCTGCTGGCGTGACCTTGGGTCAGTCATAAGTTCTTTCAGAGCTTTTATCTCAAGAGCAGTGCTCGAGAGAGCTCTCTCAGCCCCACCTACCTCACAGGGTGTCTGTTGTGGGGAGGGGAAGGAGAAGGAGATTGTAAACCACTCTGAGACCCTAATCTCTTACGTTCTTCTTAAACCCAAACAAACGGTAACCTAAGCTTGTTATTCCTGTCTGGTCCTTGAATCTGTTAAATATCTTCATTATGCTGTATGATAATTTGCTGTCCACCCTCTACCTATATGTATGGACTGGTAACTTCCATTTCATTGTATCTGAAGAAGTGTGCTTGCACATGAAAGCGTCTACCTTGAATAAAACTTTGTTGGTCTTAAAAGGTGCCCCTGGACTCAAACTGTGTTCTGCTGCTTCAGACCAACACGGCTACCCCACCTTGATTCTATGAGCATTCTCTGTGTCACTGATCCTTGTCAATAGAGCGAGCAATAATATAAACGACTTGCAGAACTGGAGTGTTTTGTGATCTTGACGAAATAGTGCAACAGGCCAGGATGAATTGCAATTTGTGGGGTTTCTTTCTTATTTGAGGAACACCACCAGCTGAGCCTCATTCTAGAATGGTGAAAGGAAGCTCTGTTCTAACCCTTCACGCAGGCCAGGAAAACGACATAGGGGGAAGTGTGAGGCCTTTTCCCTTTGCGCGGTGGTTTCAGGCTGTATCAGGCACCATGCACAGGGGAAGGGAGGAAATCAGGCACAGCCTCTAAAGTGTAACATATAAATCAGCTATTAAGAAGAAGAGAAGAGATTGGATTTATACCCTGCCCTTCACTACCCAAAGGTGTCTCAGAGCGGCTTACAAACTCCTTTCCCTTCCCCTCCCCACAACAGACACCCTGTGAGGTAGGTGGGGCTGAGAGAGCTCTTGACAGAAACTGTTCTTTCTCAAGAACAGCTCTTATCAGAGCTACGGCTTGCCCCAAGGTCGTCCCGCCAGGGGCAAGTGGAGGAGTGGGGAATCAAACCCGGTTCTCCCAGATTAGAGTCTGCGCACTTAACCACTACACCAAACTGGCTCTCGCGATGGTTTCAGGCTGTATCAGGCACCATGCACAGGGGAAGGGAAGAAATCAGGCACAGCCTCTAAAGTGTTATGAATCAGCTATTAAGGTCAGAGAGAGAGCACAAAACTGGTCAGGCACGCCTTTGCCCCACCTAAAGTTGCTCTTAGGAATCTAAGTATTGTTTTTATTACTGCCAGTAGTACCACAAGGTAAAGGTAAAGGTTCCCTTGCTCGAAAGCCAGTCGAATCCGACTCTAGGGTTGCGGTGCTCATCTCCGTTTCGAAGCCGAAGAGCCAGCGCTGTCCGAAGACATTTCCGTGGTCATGTGGCCGGCATGACTAAATACCAAGGCGCACGGAACGCTGTTACCTTCCCACCGAAGCGGTCCCTCTTTATCTACTTGCAATTTCTTGCTTTCGAACTGCTAGGTTGGCAGGAGCTGGAACTAGAGACGGGAGCTCACTCCGTCTTGCGGCACCCAGGTCTTGAACTGCTGAACTACTGGCCTTCCGCAGCCTGCAGTTCAGCGTCTTAACCACTTGAGCCACCGCAGGACTGGGATCTAATTGTTTGTCCCTGCTTGTTCTGCAATAGGTAGTAGTAATAATTGCAGCAACAGGGAAACTCAGACATCTACTCACGACAAAGCAATAAAGTAAAAAAATGTTAATGCACGTCAGGGTCCAAATGTAAGCTATGACATCGCTTGCCTGTTTGGCTTTTTCTGTATTGGTAATACTCTTAAAGCCAGGGGATTCTTTAAAAATTGTGCATATTCCTACTCTGACCTCTTGCCTAGCCTTTGGCACTGTTCTACACTGGTTTATCCCACCTGTCACAAATCTAGTTCATGCCTTGAAGTGGTTTGCAGGGTGTTAATCTGCAGCCTCTCATGTTTCCTGGCATCTTCCCAGCTAGAGGCAATCCTGACCTTTGGGATCTGTTCATCTGCCACCAGTCCCAGCGTGGAGATTCCCAAGGCTGCAGCTAAATATGTTTATCTCTTTGGCAACATGGACTTAGACATTCAAAACAAAAACATATATCCTCTCACCACTCGCCATTGGTTCACACAGCAGCGTGCAAGATATGTTTCAGTGGAGGACGCAACTTTTGCTTGCAGCCTTCTAAAATGCAGGATTTCTTGATTTTGTATCCTGAATATCATCGGTTACCCAGAAACAGCCAAGTTAAAATCAGTAAATATCAATCAATGAATAAGCAGAATGAGGGTGACTGAAGCAATCTATTGAACTATGCACGATAGCTTTTATATTCGGTTAAGTTGCCACAAGGTGTGTGTGCATACGAGAGAGACAGAGGCAATGCATCTTTGGTTACAAGTGTTTTGTATTAGGTGTGCTGAAATGACACCCGGAAGCATGTAAAATGTACTGGCTTGGAGAAGACGTTTTAATTTGCTCACTCACAGTGTTTGGAGGCGGCTTTAAAACTGTTTCTCCGATAGGGCAAAGGCTGCCATACATGTATTTCAAGACTAGCCTTCAGCTGGTGACCTGCCTGGACAAGGAAGAAGTACAACTGATATGTTAATGGTGAGTAGCTAACAAGATAAAAGCACTTTCCTAAATGTGGGGGGAAAGTTTCTTATCAGTGGATTCCTGGCTAAATTTTTCCACCATGTAGAATTGGGTGCGGTCTGATTATGTGTAAGGGGAAAGACAATGACTTCAGAAACATCCAGCCCAATGAAGAGTTTATTTTTTAAAAATTCACGTCCCTCTTTTCTCCCTGATTGGAACCCACAGTGTCTTTTTGCATCGTTTTCCCTTCCTCCACTATATCCTCACAACAACCTTATGAGGTAGGTTGCTTTTTGCATCATTTCCCCTTCCTCCACTATATCCTCACAACAATCTCATGAGGTAGGTTAGGCTGAGAGATCGTGCCATTTTGGTTGGTTCAAATTATTACATGATTTTGGTTTTAGTTTTGGATCTTGTGTGGGCCCATATGGCTGGTCACAAGTTGTTTTGGAAACAAAACAATGGCAAAGTCAGCCCCAGCCAGCCAGGGTGATCAGGAGGGCCAGCTGGCTACAGTGTAGGGACACGGGCAGAGCTCTGCCACAGCACACGCATTGCCAGTGGCCACCCTATGGCCATTCCACAGAGGGGAGGGACTAACAAACATTCCCCCATGAGGCTGAGGCATCCTAGCGAGTATGCCGGAGTCCCTAACAACCCTGGTGATACCCACCAATCAGGAAAAGGCACCTTGCTGACATCCCTGTGAGTGGCATACAGGGGCACAGCAAGCCACTGCCTGCCAGTGCAGCCATGGCCCCCTGATGGCACATCGCCTACAGGGGGCGATAGGGAGGAAATACCAGTAGACACTGCAACCCTCACGGAGGCCCGTGGTGCAAGGAGCAGGGAGTCTTGCAGTTAACATATTCCAGGGAGCCAAGCGTGTTTGGCCATCTGTTCCACGCAGCAAGATGGGGTGGCTTCTGGTCTCCTTGCATGGCAGTTGGGCTTCCCGTGTGGGGTAGTGGCTCGAGTGTCACGATACGATCTGGAAGACCCGGGTTTGCATTCCCACTCTGCCATGAAATCTTGCTGGGTGACCTTGGGCCAGTTATATATAAAGGTAAGGGTTCCCTTGCTCGAAAGCCAGTCGAGTCCGACTCCGTTTCAAAGCCGAAGAGCCAGCGCTTTCCGTAGTCGTGTGGCCGGCATGACTAAATGCCAAGGCGCACGGAACACTGTTCCCTTCCCACCAAAGTGGTACCTATTTATCTACTTGCAATTTCTCGCTTTCGAACTGCTAGGTTGGCAGGAGCTGGAACTAGAGACAGGAGCTCACTCCGTCATGCGGCACACTTGGGTCTCAAACTGCTGAACTACTGACCTTCCACAGCCTGCAGTTCACACACACAAACACACACGGCCTAACCTATCTCACAGGGTTGTTGTGAGGATACATTGGGAAAGAGGAGCATGATGTAAACCGCTTTCGGTGCCCATTGGAGAAAAAAGTAAGACACAAATGAGGTAAATAAATCTGTCCCCCAACTGCAGAGGAACGGGTGTCCTGGGAAGGTGTCGTGCTGACAGCCTGGTTCCCTCTCCCCTTGTCACCACGGGCACAAATCGAAGCAGCACTCTCCTGGTATTGCTGGTAGAACTGCCTCGGGTTGCCCGGGTCTCCAACTGCTGAACTACTGACCTTCCACAGCCTGCAGTTCACACACACAAACACACCCGGCCTATCCTATCTCACAGGGTTGTTGTGAGGATACATTGGGGAAGAGGAGCATGATGTAAGCCGCTTTCAATGCCCATTGGAGAAAAAAGTAAGATACAAATGAGGTAAATAAATATGTCCCCCAACTGCAGAGGAATGGGTGTCCTGGGAAGGTGTCGTGCTGACAGCCTGGTTCCCTCTCCCCTTGTCACCACGGGCATAAAATCGAAGCAACACTCTCCTGGTATTGCTGGTAGAACTGCCTCGGGTTGCCACCGCATGCATCAACCATTCGTCTCACCCATGGGGGTCTGCATGGCTGGGGAGCACCCAGGATGAGTGCAGACTCCCAGGCTGCTGCAGCTGGCTCCCCCACCCCCAGCCTTTGGCAGGGGTCTCCAAAGATGAGGTACCTGTAACAGTTCTGAACCGAGGCACGTCAGTAACGCTGCTTCAGTGATTGCGCTCTCCCTTGGGCGTTAGCACTGAACACTGAGCCCTCTCTGTGCATTTCCCACCGCCATGGTGCAGCACTGTGCTTTCTAAGTGTACACGTCAGGGGCCTGAGAGACAGAACCCCAGGTGGTACACCCTCTCGTCTGAGCTGTGGCCATCCTTTCTAGAGTTCATGTAGTGCTGGGGGGAGGCTGCAATTGGGTGCAGAGGGGTATGTGAATTGGGTGCAGAGGGATGTGTGCCTAGCTGCTGAAGTACAGCTGTAGGCAGCATCCTGAGCTGTGCAGAGAATTGAGGGGGCGAGATGGGGGCTGTGGAAAGGTGCGTAGATTTTCTCTTTGCATGGGCATCTTTGGGCTACACCACCTGTTTTGCCAGTGTAACTTCACACTAAGTTCAGTTCCACCCATGGCATGTCTACTGCTTCCACTGTGGCTGTGCCAAAATACCTCCAGCACCCAGCTGTAGTGGCTGTCCACCAGCATGTCTCTGATGGCATGCCTCCTGAGGTACACTGGTGCAATGCTTAGTTGGATTTCTAAGCACTTTCAGCTTGGGGCTCAAGATTACTCTGTAAGGGCTATTTTGCCCCTCTCTTAGCACTATTGGGAGATACTGGGACCTAAGGAAAGAGGAATGCATTTATCACCATTTTGATTTATTCTTTGCTCAGCGGTAGACATTTTACTTGCTTATTGTGTTTTGAATTTCTGTATTCAGTTAATATTCTTTTAACTTTATGCCAGTTTGGTGTAGTTGTTAAGAGCAGCGGACTCTAATCTGGAGAACCGAGTTTGATTCCCCACTCCTCCACATGCAGCCAGCTGGGTGACCTTGGGTCAGTCCCAGTTCTCTCAGAGCTGTTCTCTCAAGAGCAGTTCTCTCAGAGCTCTCTCTGCTTCACCTACCTCACAGGGTGTCTGTTGTGGGGAGAGGAAGAGAAGGAGATTGTAAGCCACTCTGAGTGAAGGGCGGGGTATAAATCCAGCTCTTCTTCTTTTTCTTCTTCTTTTTAAATGAAAGTTGTGGCTGATAGTGGTCATCTTGCCCCATGAAAGCTGGACAGCCATTTACCAAGGTGGGGGAGCTCCTGCTGTCCCTTGAAATTACCAAGGAGGCTGGCCTTCTAAGACTTCCCCTGTGCTCTCGGAGCTGCCGACTGGGGAAATTCCAGTGATCACTAAATACATGAAAATAGTTCACTTCTTACCCTGTGTGTATTTCTGAGTCTGCATCTTTTATTTAAGAATATGGTTCTAATAATGTGCATTTTATAATAGGTTTTCTCAAAACTGATCTGTGAGGAAACTGACATTAATTTGTTCACACACTACACTTGATCTTAGCCAAAAGGCTGAGAAGCGATGCATTAATTTGTTCAATATGCACGAGCTTCTGGCTATTGTGTATCAGCTTTATTTCTTACACATTCAGTATCATTGTCCTTTAAAAATTGTTTTTAAATGCATGTGTTTTAGACAATACACACATCTATCGTTCTTGAGACTTCTAAAATATTTGTACACATTTACATATTACACTAACTAAACATAGTCAAAACACATGAGGATTGTGAAGTTGATTGAATTATTTTTCCCCACTGAACCAAATATGGTATGTGTGTTTGCTTTTAAAATTTAATTTAATTTATTTGTTTGTGTGTTCACTGTTAACATCAGCAACCATATCAAGTTCTGGTGGTTGTACTAAGACATACTAAAAGATTTCTATCAGTATTAAACATAAATCTGACCCCCCCCCCCCCCCCGTTAAACTCTTAGAAATTGGCCAGTCAATTTTCAAGGGAGTCTGCCCTCCAATAGTCTGCCAAATCATCCTCTTTACCACAATTTTAACAAAACCCACACTTTTCTACAAACTAAAGTTAGAGGCGCATTATGGCTGCCAGCTTCTTCTAGAAGGTCGTGAGGTTGTCCCTATTTCTGGGTCCCAGTCAGTTGGCAACACCTGGTCTTGGCCTTGTGGGAAGCCCAAGGAAGAGTTTCAGAAATCCATCCCTTGGCAGTCCCTCGATCACCCAGGTCTGATGACTTTTGTCTCTGCTACCTTGGGGTATCTTGCAGGGCTGCTGCTCTGATTCAGACCATTTATGTCAGCTGTGGTCAAAATCTCATTTGAAGGCCAAAGAGGGGTGGTTCTTCCTTCAGCCTCACAGCAGCGACTGTGCTTTTGTGCGCCTGAAGCTGAGGTTTTAAATGAGCAGTGGTCCCCTCCCACTCTTGTTGCCTGGCTGTAGTTTTTGCAGCCCACCATTTTCTAGGAGCCACACCCCTGGCTTCTGCCCTAATTCAGTGGGGAAAGGCAGCAGATGCTCAGGGTCAAGCTCCTCAAGGTATTTGAAGGGACTGGCCAGCAGCAGCAATTCAATGATGTTTGGAAGGAAAGGCAGTGTGTGCATTCCTGAAAAGCAGTTAAATTCAGTTTCATTAAAGGCCAAAGATGAGTGCTGAAGAGAGGATGATCAAAAGAGGCAGAGAGATGCTGTGACACTATGACCTTTACTATAATAGAAGACACTTTGACAGTGGATTTTTCCCCCCACTGTAGTAATCCTTTTCTGTTCTCTTTCAGAGTAAGAAAGCTTTGGGGCATTCTATGAATCAGTCAAGTAACATCTCAAAGGTACTGCATGAAAATCTGAAATGCTGCCAAACCATCAATTTATTAATCCCCGTTCCTAATGCTTGCAAAAGCCTCGTGACAATCCAGTAATCCAATCCAGGTGGGCAGCCATGCTGGTTTGAAGCAGTAGAGCAAAGTTTGAGTTCATTGGCACCTTTAACACCAACAAAGTTTTATTCAAGGTATGAGCTGAATGTGCGTGCACACTTCCTCAGATATATTGAAATAGAAGTAAACAGTTCATACATATAGGAAGGGAGTGAACAACAAATTAGCCTACAACACAATGAGGTTGTTTTAACAGATGCAAAAACTAAACAGTGATAACAAATTAAGTTTATATGGTCACAATTTGTTTGGGTTTAATTACGGGAAAGACAGAGTAAATATGTCAAAAATAGGAGACTGTGTACATTCCACAATTAAGAAGGATACTTTTACACAATCAGTCTCCTATTTTCTGTCTGAGAGATGTTCTCCTCCATTATTTGTGCAAGGTAATAGGTGAAACTGTTATCAAACTCCATGTGAATTGGGCAGCTTTTCCATTGAAGAGCAGTTTTTCATACATTATCAAACTATTGGTTAGAAGAAGACGTCTGTCGAAACGGCACTGCATTCCGGAGACTACCGTCCCGTTGTTGTCACCTTCTATCTTTATGTACCTGAATCTATAACTTGAATGTATTATTATTACTTTTGTACTTTCATATTCATTACTTCACGATTTTGGTTAAAGAAATATTGAGCGCACTGTGCACAGTTCTTATGGATTTATTTTTGCATGTCTGTGGACTGTGACCATATTTATTTTGGTCTATGTGTGAACTGTCCACTTCCATTTCAATGTATCTGTGGAAGTGTGCATGTACATGAAAGCTCATACCTTGAATAAAACTTTGTTGGTCTTAAAGATGCCACTGAACTCAAACTTTGTTCTAATCCAATAATCAGTGGTTGTAGTTAGGCTATTTTAGACTCTGGGCACAGTGGTCTTATAGAGGCTCCCCTTAGATGGTAATGTATACGTTAAACATGAAGCTACAGCCTGGTTTTAAGGTCCCCTTGTTGAGCTCATTAGCTGGGCCCCTGGACTTCTTTCTGAAACTCCATCCCTTATAATTGACATCACTGCCAACAATAGATAACAACTGGAAATAGAGGGTGAATAATCTTATGTGTGCTAAGGCAGTCTCTCACAAATTTGCAGGCTCCTTTCTTGTGACCCTTCCTAATCAAGCAACTACCGTCACAGGTAGAGAGTCCCTTGCATATCTGTGAGTAATTAGTAATTTTGGTTACATTTTTCTCCCCATTTTCCAGTTGTATCAGCATATTTTTAAGGTTAGGGTTTTTTTGCCACAATGTGTATTGCTTTACACTCATTTGCCATACCGTGAGCCGTTTGCCTAATTTGGAATGATCTTTTTGGAACTCTTCACAATTAGCTTTGGTTCTTATCCTGAATTATTTGGTGTCCTCTAAAATTGGAGGTGCGCAGAGAAAGGGGCTCTCACAGTGTTCCAAAAGGCTCATGAGTCAGGACTTCTTTTTACAGAAGCTGTGCTGAGTTTTCTTCACTAGGGCTTGTTCTTCTGTATGTTCAGTAATTCTTTCTCTAATAATAGTTTCCATCAAAATCTACAGAACAATCATTAGGCTAATTGGCCTGTAATTTCCTAAATCTCCTATGTGTTCTTTTTAATAATTAGTCTTATATTTGCTACCTTCAAATATTCTGGAAAGGAAGGCAGAGAAGCCCTGGGCGACTACTGCCTAGACTGGATTGGTGGTGGAATGTGCTGTCATCACAGCTGATTTATGGTGACCCCTGCTGGGGTTTTCAAAGCAAGAGATGTTCAGAGGTGGTTCGCCATTGCCTACCTCTATGTCACAACCCTGGTATTCCTTGGAGGTCTCCCATCCAAATACTAGCCAGGGCCAACCCTGCTCAGCTTCCAAAATCTGACGAGATTGTGCTATCTTGGACAAATTAGATTACACAAGAAGCAGTGACCCGCGATACTCGTGGGGGGAGCTCCACGCAGAGAAGGAAGCCGCCGCAGGTGAGCCTTCTCCCCCACCCCTGTGCATGAGCTTGGCCCGCCAAGCCTTCCCCCTCCCTCCTCCCCTGGCCGGTCTGCCAAGCTTCCCCCCACCAGTGGCAGCGGCAGCGAGGCCGGCTAGCCAAGCCTTCTCCCCCTCCCCCCCAGCAGCGAGGCAGTTCTCAGAGTATTCCCTGCACATGCACAGGGAACACTCTTTTATTTTGGGGGGGATTTAAGTATCCCCTCTATATTTTTTCAACTTTTCAGATTTTTCTGCACATCTGGGGATTGCCCCAAATGTGCAGGAAAATCTCTTTGCCACCTAGGTGCCCCCCATGTGCGGATTTAGATATCCACACACAGGGGGCGCCTTAGTTATTAGATATATAGATGTTAATTTTAATTCTTTTTTAGTACTAGAACTTTATCTCTAATCCCTTCTGTTTGACTCAACTGCTCAAACAATCTTACTGAAAACAGTAGTTCTAGTGTGACTAGCTGCCCCACATTTTTTACAGGGGAAAAGGGTGCAACAAATTCCATTCCATTCCTCTGTAATCAAACCTGTTTTCCTTTAGCAATACTTTCACCCCCTGGTTTTCCAAGGGCCCCATCATCTCTCTGGAGAGAGTCTTGCTTCTGATGCACTGAAAGATTTTTTTTCTTAATACTTTTATCAGCGTGTCTCTATTTTTTTTATTGCCCACCTGATTGTTAACTTACATTTGTTTTGCCAGAGCCTGTTCTCCTTCTCTCCTTCACCTTTCAGACCAGCAAAATTTAATTCTGGGTATAAGCTTTCGTGTGCATGAAGAAGTGTGCATGCACACGAAAGCTTATACCCCAAATTAAACTTTGTTGGTCTTAAAAGATGCCACTGGACTCAAACTTTGCTTTATTGCTGCAGACCAACACAGCCACCCACCTGAATCTCTCATTCACCTTGCCTGGGCAAGTCTTCTCCCTTTTATGGCTTCCCCTGCTTTGTTAGTTTATTAACCATGCTGACATTCAGTTAGATTTGTTGTTACCTTTCTTAATTTGCAGTGTATATTTTGAGTTTCCATTATCATGGATTTAAATAATTTCCAAGAATTCTGAAGGGATTTGATTGTTCCATTTCGCTTCTTTTTGGCTCATCTCATTTTTAAGCTATTTCCTCTTTTGGAGTCATACGTGGCTGTGTTGAACACTCTGGGTCCCCTTGCATTCCCATCAGGGCTGAATTTAATAGCGCTCCATATTCTCCATATCTGTAACAACACTTACGTCTTGGACCTGGTCTACTCAGGACTAAGTGTAGAGTCACCACTAGACAGCTCTGTGACTGTCTGCTTCAAGGGACAGTAGTTGACAATATCTAGGAATGTTGTTGTTTTTCATTACATTAAACACAATCAATGTGATTATAGTTGAAGTTACCCATTGTTACACTGCTTGCTTCTCTGGTTACTTATGTATTTCTCCGTTTCAAGGTCACCTTCAGAGCTTTGATCAAGCAAGTTAAAATATAATGTATATTATATTATATATATATATTAATATATATTATATATATATTAATATATATTAATATGTCCCAATATTAAGTTATCCTTAAGTTAGGCAACCTAGCAGTTCGAAAGCAAGAAATTGCAAGTAGATAAATAGGTGCCACTTCGGTGGGAAGGTAACAGCATTCCGTGCGCCTTAGTGTTTAGTCATGCCGGCCACATGACCACGGAAACGTCTTCAGACAGCGCTGGCTCTTCGGCTTTGAACCGGAGATGAGCACCGCAACCCTAGAGTCGGATTCGACTGGCTTTTGAGCAAGGGAACCTTTACCTTTAAGTTAGGCAAGGATGGGAAGGAAAAGAGATTACTGGGGTTTAATGTTTTAATCGAGCAGGTCATGATTTCTCCCAGAATACGTGCTAGCCTAGGGGTGTCAAACATAAGGCCCGGGGCCAGAACCAGCCTATCCAGGGCTCCTATGTGGCCCGCGAGCTAATAGTACAAGGGAGGGAACAGGAGACTGTTCAGGGGGGAGTGGGCGTAGCCACTCCGATTGTGGCTTCTGCGTGGTGGAACAGCCTCATCTGCAGTAGTCAAGCATTGTGGGAATGTCTGCCCAGTGTGGCACCACTGGCTGTCCAGTCTGCCCATATGGGTTTTCCTTTGCACCTCCTTCCCAGCCCGTGGAGCCTTGCAGTGAGGATACAACTCTGAACTTACCAACTGCTGTCCTTTATACAGTTTATATTTCTGGTATATATTTCTGGTTCCTAGCATTACATTTTATGGCGTGTGTGGCCTGGCCCGACAAAGTGACATTTATGTCAGATCTGGCCCTCGTAACAAAGGAGTTCAACGCCTCTATTCTAGCCACTAGAATAAAACAGGAGATACACTTTCCAGTTTTGGGTCAGAACACAGGAACAGCTTTCATGTTCAATATCATATTCTCCCAGTTATAGTCCAATGGCACCTTTAAGACCAACAAAGTTTTATTCAAGGGACGAGCTTTTGTGTGCACGCACACTATGTCAGACAATGAAATGGAATTAAAGATCATAGCTGTATATATAGAGGGTGGCTTGTTAAAGGAGGAGGAGGGATTTATACCCTGCCCTTCACTTGGAGTCTCAGAGCGGCTTACAGACTCCTTCCCGTTCCCCTCCCCACAACAGACACCCTATGAGGTAGGTCGGGCTAAGAGGGCTCTTTCAAGAATTGTTCTTTCAAGGACAGTTCTGACAGAATTATGATTTGCCCAAGGTCATCCAGCAGCTTCAAGTGGAGGAGTGGGGAATCAAACCCGGTTCTCCCAGATTAGAGTCTGCGCACTTAACCACTACACCAAACTGGCATGCTAATTTAACAAGCTACCCTCTATATGATCTGTAATTCCATTTCATTGTCTGACATAGTGTGCATGCACACAAAAGCTCACACCTTGAATAAGACTGATCTTAAAGGTGCCACTGGATTCTAACTTTGTTCTATTGCTTCAGACCAACACGGCTGCCCACCTTGATCTATATTCTCCCAGTGTTGGTTTAATTTTAAAGCTAATCGTTTCCATTTCAAAGGCCGCTGTGGTATGTCAAATTGAGAAGGATATTTCTACATAACCATCTCATGCACTATGTTTAGCCAGAGCCTCAAAGGACGTATAATTTCTTTGCAGATTGGTGGTCCTACCTCTGTTTCTGCTTCTCAGAGCTTCTGTCGAGCATCTACTACACCATCCAGTAGGGACATCTGTAGGTAAAGTATTAGTTGTGTCATTGTAGTGAAACAGTACTTTCAGTATTGTAGATAATGGTTGCATGTGTGCGCCTTGTATAATACCAGAGGTGAATGATTTCCCAGTGGAGGATCTAGATATTTTGGAAGGCAAATGTCTTCAGTTTCCAGTATGTTTCCATTTGAGTGTTTTCCAAATGCAGGTACAGAAATGTAATGTTAGAAGCTCACCTATATGTAGGAAATTTTGCCCAGCCAAACATACAGAAGAACTAAAGGCCAAATGAGATGCTTCAGTAGTATAGCCAGCTTGTTACAATGCAGGCCATGACCATTACCATTACCTATGGGCAGTGTTCCCTCTAAGCTGAGTTATTGTGAGCTAGCTCACAGTTTTTTAGCCTCCAGCTCACACATTTTTGTCTTAGCTCAGGAAGGAGGGCGCCAGAGCAAACTGATTTATGCAGTAGCCAAACCTCTCGCTCACAACTTTAATGCCAGTAGCTCACAAAGTAGAATTTTTGCTCACAAAACTCCACAGCTTAGAGGGAACATTGTCTATGGGGGGGGGAAAAGGAGGCATTTAAAACATGGGGTGATGAATCCTTGCCCCGTTTCCCTTCCCCTCCGCTGTTCTCTCTCAGCAAGCTTGTTTCTGGCGTCAGAGACGCAGCAGGAGAAACACAACCGAGGAGAAGCTGTTTTGGAGGGAACTGCATCGTGCCGACGCATGCTCTGCTTTTACATAGGATACCGGCCTGGTCCCATTATAATACGCGGGTTGCTCAGCCATATCAGTAGTCTGCATAATGCAGCTCTTTTGGATGCCAGTTCCTTTCTTGCTTTGATGTTTGCCATCCCTACACATGCTGAAATTGTTACCTCTTCACTTACAAAAATTGTGCGTTCTTTTTATGCTTGTTTTTTTTTTAATTTCTGTGCTTTTGTTCCATTGTTATGCATGCAGTTCCAGTGCAGTGTGTTCTGAATGTTGTCATCACAGTCCAGTGCAATCTGCCGTTGTCTTGAAAAATCCTGCCTGCCAGAATTCCCTGTCCCAAGGGGCTACTGTGACAGTTCTCTGTCAGGATACGGTGCAGGCTTCCAGGAGGAATCTTCACGGCCGGGATTGCATCCTTGCTCCCAAGTCTAAGAATGGGGAAACCGCCCGAGCTCTGAAATTCTCCAAGTCTCTCAATGACATGGACCAGAATGCTCAGAGTGCAGTCGAGAGCTTTAGCTACATGGATCGAACATGCTCAGAAGACAAACTGACACCCAACCAGGAGCCATGTTTAAGGTTTACCAAATGTTCTCCCATGGAGAAGAAATCACTGAACCTTAGACCCTTTCCTTTGAGTAATTCCAAACCCTCTTACTTCCGGTCACTCACGACCCTTTATTTGAGCCCTTCTGGGGCTAGCGATACGCACAGTGCAGTAAACATCCCTCTCCTGGAGGACAAGTGCGACCATGAAATGTTCCGGAGTGTGAAGCTGCTGCGCTACCTTTTCTCCTTTTCTCGCAGCTCCAGCGCAAGCGGTCATGAACTGGAGACCTACTCAGGCCACCTCCAGTCCGGGAAGTCCTCCAGCGTGGTGGTTGAGAGCACCGGTTTCTGCTCAGATGACATGGGAGACGACGATGTCTTTGAGGACGGTGCCTCCGTAAGGCTGGACACTTGCGAGCTGCGGGCACCGCTTTGCTCTGTTGAGAAGGATAGTGACCTAGACTGCCCTTCCCCGTTGTCAGAGAAATGCCCCCCTCTCTCCCCTGTGTCCGTATCCGGGGATGCCTGCAGGTTGGTTTGAGAACCGCCACCTTTCTCTAATCCCTCCACTCTGCTCTCTGTGTCTTTCTGCCCCTACTTGCTTCTGTATGCACTGTATTATTTATTTATTTATTTGGATTTATATCCCGCCCTCCCCGCAGGCTCAGGGCGGCTAACAGAGGCATAACGCCAAGTAATAACAATAAAACAATAACAATACAGATTAAAATTACCAACTAGACAAACAATTAACCAAAGTTCTTAAAACATTTTCCGGTGCTCCTCTGCTTACTTCCAGATTTTGAAATCAAGATGGTGTTCTCCATAATCCAGTTACATAACAGTGCCCCACTGTTGTCCCTAGGCACATCCCACTCCCTCCGATGACACCCGCACCAGCGATGACAGTATGCGGCAGTTATAGGGCGTTGATGGAACAGTGGCGGCGGCGGCTCCTATTCAAAAGCCTGGCGGAAGAGCTCCGTCTTACAGGCCCTGCGGAACTGTACGAGGTCCCGCAGGGCCCGGATCTCCTCTGGGAGCTCATTCCACCAAATAGGAGCCGCCACCGTAAACGCCCTAGCCCTGGTCATCGCACGTTTGATGGTCTTGGGGCCTGGAACATCCAGGAGGTTTTGATTCCCCGACCGTAGTGCCCTTGGGGGAACATGTGGGGAAAGGCGGTCCCTTAGGTATTAAGTGCGCAGACTCTAATCTGGGAGAACCGGGTTTGATTCCCCACTCCTCCACTTGCACCTGGCTGGATGACCTTGAGCAAGCCGTAGTTCTGATAAGAGCTGTCCTTGAAAAAAGAGCAGTTTCTGTCAAGAGCTCTCTCAGCCCCACCTACCTCACAGGGTGTCTGTTGTGGGGAGGGGAAGGGGAAGGAGTTTGTAAGCCGCTCTGAGACACCTTTGGGTTCCTTTGGGTAGTGAAGGGCGGGGTATAAATCCAATCTCTTCTTCTTCTCTTCTTAAAAATATATGCTGCCGCCCTAGCTCACCGATATTTTTCCCACAGCTTTCCTGTTTGAAAATCCAAAGCTATCTGTTTTCCATTCTGCTGCAGAGTTTTTCTCCCCTTCCCTTCTCACTGCTGATGTCTCCGGTGACTTCGATGTGTCGTTCCTGAAGGTGGGGGGACCCTCAGGAATGGCAGAGTGGGGGGCTGCAGCTGGAGGAGTGCCGTCAGCAGCCGTGGCCAGAAGCCATTGGCCACGGGCTGTCTGAGATGAGCAGCTGGAGATTAGGCCCCTGTCTTATTTTTAAGCTTGACCTTCCTCCAGGGGGCTTCTGTGTGATTCTCCCTTCCCCATTTTATGCTCATGACAACCCTGTGAGGTAGATTAGACTGAGAAAGAGTGACTGGCCCCAGACACTCACACTTTTCACAGCAAAATAAAGTCTGAGCCCAGTGGCACCTGTAAGACCCAAGAAAGTTGTATTCTTTTAAATAAAACTTTGTTCCTCTTAAAGGTGCCACTGGACTCAGACTTTGTTCTGCTATTTCAGACCAACACAGCTACCCTCCTGAATCACTTTTCACAGCAGTATGGGGACCTGAATTCAGATCTCTGCAGCCCTAAGTCCAATGCTAACCAGTACCTACATTCAGGTGGGGCAGCCGTGCTGGTCTGAAGCTAGAGAACAAAGTTTGAGTCCAGTGGAACTTTTAAGACCAACAAAGTTTAATTCTGAGTGTAAGCGTTCATGTGCGTGCACACAAAAGCTTATACCCACAATTAAACTTTGTTGGTCATAAAGGTGCCACTGGACTCAAACTTTGTTTCAGTGCCCACACTGTCTCTCTCCTCTGACTTCTTTATACCCTTGTGCCCCTTGCGTTTGCCTTTTGCAATCGCATTGGGCTGTTGGAGAAAAAGAGACCAACCCAGGCACTCTATTTTTTGTGTTTTACAAAATTCAAGTCTTCTCACCCCCACCCCTTCCTTCTTGGTAATCACAGTCTTCCTTCCAGGGTCACACCCACACTACACTTCCATGGACTGCAGCTGCAATTGCAGTTTTCAACACTAAGGTGATACCTCAAGTATTATACGGAGCAGCACTCTGGATCCATAAAACAGACGAAACCATAGATCGACCGTTAACACAGTTCTTACGTCAGATCTGTGGAATGAGAAAATATGTAGCAGGTATACCGCCCTTAGATTAGAAGTGGGCCAACACTTGAAGTTAGAGCCTGGATTTTGTCTCTGAACCTGAGATTTAAAATAATTTTTTTCAAAGAATAACAGCCTCCTGCTCCGTATGAAGCATCATAATTTCCCTGGTGTGTAGAAACAAGCAATAGAAGAAAAACTGAATGTCATGCAGTGCCCAGAAAATGTGATTGCTGCTCTAGGATGGCCATCAGCTCGTAAAATCATCAAAAATTTAATTTTGAAGATAGATATTAACAGCACTATACGCAGAGCCAGGAGGGTTTGTTCTTCCCTCTATATGGGGATTCCTCCAAGCGTCACAATTCCTATGCATTTGTTTAGCTTAACAGTCCCAAAGTATAGATGAGCAATTATGCTCGCAAGACCAAGGCACTACCCTCTTCAGTTTCCGAAGGCCACATGCTGGGCATACCTTTCTCAAATAGACACTGTGGCTGTGGCTTGGGTGTTATCGAATCCGTAAGTAGGGTTGCCAAGTTGAAAAATGTACTTACTGGGGGACCGCGCGCGCGCCACATGCACGTCACCAGGAAGTGACGTTATGACGCCGGGCACGCTGAGGGCGGGGCCACGACCATCCGAGGGAAAACCATAGAGTTTTCCCTCGGATGACCG
>NW_015164763.1:62312-63900 GCF_001447785.1 Gekko japonicus
AATCAATCAATCAATCAATAGACCTTTAATGGCATATACAACATTAAAATCAGAGACAGTACATGACACAATCAGCTAAAAGTCTGAGATAATTATAAAATCATAAAACGGAGTTTCCCACGTTTTTCACTCTTATCACATCAACTAAAAAAATTGGCCACTGCCACAGTAATCTCTACTGTTGTATCATTCAATAGAATTTGACATTTTATTTTATTAGGAAGGTGATGTGCTTTCTGTTGTGTTGGGTATGGCCTGCCAGGTGAAAGTTGGCAGCCGCAGCACAAGGGAGCGTCCAGAAATTCGCAGGGAAAACATTTTTGGCCCTGATCCAACACACACACACATCTTAGCTGTGTTTTCACTACAAATCGGCATTAAAAATAAAATCTTGTTCCCTGAAGAAGGCTTCCTGGATTGGTGTGGTTTCAGTTATGTGAGACTCCACATGACTTTGAAACCCGGTTTTGCTTTGTTTTAAATAAATCTGTTTCTTTTCTGCTCGTGTACGAATGCTTCTGTGGGAAAGATGATGGGAGTCTGTCCCGCTTTCCCTGCCTGACCTTATCCACCTCATGAATTAGAGAAGACTTGGTGACTGTCGATGATTCTCGTGTGCAGCTAGTGTATTCATTTCTGTTATTTCCCCTGAGCAGAGCTTGTTTCATAGTCCGGCTGCCCATGCAGAGGCTGTTTATCTGCTTCGTGCCATCCCCATCTTCTGCTGCATGTCTCCCGGGTCTGAGTGGTGGTTGTGCTTTCCTGCTCCTAATAAACCGCTCGGCTCCTGTCGTAGGATATGCCACTGTGAAGGAGACGAGGAGAGTCCTCTGATCACTCCATGCCGCTGCACGGGGAGCCTCCACTTTGTCCATCAGGCCTGTCTGCAGCAGTGGATCAAGAGCTCAGATACCCGGTGCTGCGAACTCTGCAAATACGAATTCATCATGGAAACCAAAGTGAAACCTTTACGAAAAGTAGGTGCAGGAAATGGTTTTCAAATGCCTTTCATTCCTAGGAAAACGAGACATCACTGCTTTCCTTGTCAGCTCACAGGGCCCTTTCACGTATATCTTAAAAGATATACGCTACACACATTACCCAGTGCTGTACATCTTTTGGTGTAGTGGTTAAGTGTGCAGACTCTAATCTGGGAGAACCGGGTTTGATTCCCCACTCCTCCACTTGCACCTTCTGATGTGACCTTGGGTCAGTCACAAGCTCTGGCACAGCTGTCCTTGAAAAAGAGCCGTTTCTGTCAGAGTTCTCTCAGCCCCACCCACCTCACAGGGTGTCTGTTGTGGGGAGGGGAAGGGAAAGGAGTTTGTAAGCCGCTCTGAGACTCCGAGTGAAGGGCGGGGTATAAATCCAATCTCTCCCTTCTTCTTTGTCTTCTTCTTTGTGTCCACATGGTACAGAGCTGCACCTCAGCTCTGAACAGGTAAGTCCAAATATACGTTTCACTCCACCTCACTGATTGAAGGAAACTTCCAATTGCGATTCTACGGATAGCCAGTTTTCTCTGCATTTCAATTAATTTTTTAGCAAGAATCGCTCCTCTCTTGGGTGGTAACTCCCATAGAACGTA
>NW_015164763.1:64665-74961 GCF_001447785.1 Gekko japonicus
TTTTTGCCGCTGCTAAAAGAATAGCAATTTGCTGTATTGTACTCTCTACTGGTATATCTATACTCCATTGATGTAAAAGAAGATGTTCTACAGTATTTTGCAATTTTATACCCGATATTTGCTCTATGGTTAAGATTATCTCTTCCCAAAAGGGTATCAAAATAGGACACTCCAGCCAGGTATGCGTATATGTTCCCAGACTACCACACTGTTTCCAACACAATGATCTTGCCGTTGGCACCATATGGGCCAGAGGAAATGTCTTAAGAATGATTGATGTTTATTTTGTTTTCTGAGGGCCTAATTAGAAGATACCACCTAATATAAAAATACAATTCAGCCACCTAATATACACAACGATCATGGTGGTAAACCCAAACAGTAATAAAACCACACCATGTAAAATCTGGCTATGTATATTGTAAACTGTATAATAGAACATCAGTATAACACACAAGACTATTAAATATCAGTAATACCATTCAACATACAGTAAAAAAATCAGTGTAGTGTACAAAATCTATTAAATGTCACTAGTCATATACATTTAGTTCCAACATTCAACATTTCCCGTAGAAAATATTGCTTCCTTACATTTAGTTCCAACAGTCAGCATTTTCCCAATAATCAGCGTTACTCCACCTCAGCTCTGAACAGGTAAGTCCAAATATATGTTTCACTCCACCTCACTGATTGAAGGAAACTTCCAATTGCGATTCTACGGATAACCAGTTTTCTCTGCATTTCAATTTTATTTTATTTGCACTTCCAATCTTTTCACCCGGGACATCTTTGCAGAAATTTGTCCTATGGGCAATTTCTGAGAATAAAGCACAACTCTACAGACATGAGGAATTTCATTCAGGGTAGCATAATTTTAGAACAACATTTTAAGGACTGAGGATACCCTGAGGCTGTGATAGCAAATACAAAACAAAGAGCATTATATATGAACAGGAAATTATTGCTGAAGCAACAAAACCTCACATTTAGCTTGCAATTCTCTACGATGGCAGAACCCATAAAAATAGTTTTGCAACACTGGCATTTATTATCTAACATACCAGGTCGCAATGCAAAACCATGCCTTCAGGAGAACGAAGAGTTTAAGAGACAGACTGGTGAAGTCAGATATGAGACAGGACAACAGTTTCAAAGAAAAAATTAAAGGGCATTTTAAATGCACCCCCTGTGGGCTGGTGATGGAAATCAAGGAATTTTTCCACACTATAGGCGGTCCCATAAAATTAGAGAACTACACAAACTGTAACATTATACCTACAGATTTCAGAAGCTGGAACCAACTGGACTTAATCAGAATATACATTTTTCTTGCTTTATTTAATTAGCCAATATCCCTTTAAGAGAGCAGCAAGCATAGGGTAATTAACAACACCTGTAGAGATTATTTAATGTGTCTATACTAAGAGTGGATCAAGTAGAGCAAGTAGAGCAGAAAGCAGATAATGTTATATCCCGTTTGAAAAGACTAAGATACGAATAACATTTTGAAGATGTGCATTCCGCAGAACTGCTAATTGGAAGTATTACCCACTTCTAAGTAGCAATACGGCTAGAGACAGTTACAACAGAGTATTCTGGTGAGTAAAATATATTTTGTGAATTATTGGTAGAACTCTCTTTTGTTTAGAATAGTTTGATTTCTGAATACCATGAACGATAATTTTTACAGCATAACTCGCAGGTTACCACCCACGAGAGGAATGATACTTGATAAAGAGTTAATTGCAACAGAGAGAAAACTGGCTATCTATAGAATCACAATTGGAAGTTTCAATTTAGTGAGGTGGAGTGAAACATGTATTTAGGCTTACCTGTTCAGAGTTGAGGTGGAGTAATGCTGATTATTGGGAAAAGGCTGAATGTTGGAACTAAATATAAGAAAGCAATATTTGTATACATGTTGGGAAAACGCTGAATGTTGGGGAAAACACTGAATGTTTATGACTAGTGATATTTAATAGATTTTGTACACTATGTTGATTTTCTACTGTATGTTGAATGGTATTACTGTTATTTAATAGTCTTATGTGTTGTATTGATGTTCTGTAATACTGTTTACAATATACATAGCCAGTTTTTACACCATATTCAGCTACAGCAACAAAGCAGTATTTTACACCTTTTTTAAACAACAACAACAAAAAGGTGGCAGGAAGTGCCCATTTCATTTTGCTGGGGACTGGGGGGGGGGATGAGGGGCTCCTATCCACTCCCCTACCTACAGTTTTGAAAAGTTAAAAAAAGCTATAAAATGGCACTATTTCCCCATAGTGTTTGCCTAATTTGGCCCGTGGTCTAGTGGCTTGTCAAAGAGGAAAACAGATTGTCATGTTGCCAAAATTTTTAGAACACAATAAATTGGAACAGATCTTGCCGTTGGCACCATATGGGCCAGAGGAAATGTCTTAAGAATGATTGATGTTTATTTTGTTTTCTGAGGGCCTAATTAGAAGATACCACCTAATATAAAAATACAATTCAGCCACCTAATATACACAACGATCATGGTGGTAAACCCAAACAGTAATAAAACCACACCATGTAAAATCTGGCTATGTATATTGTAAACTGTATAATAGAACATCAGTATAACACACAAGACTATTAAATATCAGTAATACCATTCAACATACAGTAAAAAAATCAGTGTAGTGTACAAAATCTATTAAATGTCACTAGTCATATACATTTAGTTCCAACATTCAACATTTCCCGTAGAAAATATTGCTTCCTTACATTTAGTTCCAACAGTCAGCATTTTCCCAATAATCAGCGTTACTCCACCTCAGCTCTGAACAGGTAAGTCCAAATATATGTTTCACTCCACCTCACTGATTGAAGGAAACTTCCAATTGCGATTCTACGGATAACCAGTTTTCTCTGCATTTCAATTTTATTTTATTTGCACTTCCAATCTTTTCACCCGGGACATCTTTGCAGAAATTTGTCCTATGGGCAATTTCTGAGAATAAAGCACAACTCTACAGACATGAGGAATTTCATTCAGGGTAGCATAATTTTAGAACAACATTTTAAGGACTGAGGATACCCTGAGGCTGTGATAGCAAATACAAAACAAAGAGCATTATATATGAACAGGAAATTATTGCTGAAGCAACAAAACCTCACATTTAGCTTGCAATTCTCTACGATGGCAGAACCCATAAAAATAGTTTTGCAACACTGGCATTTATTATCTAACATACCAGGTCGCAATGCAAAACCATGCCTTCAGGAGAACGAAGAGTTTAAGAGACAGACTGGTGAAGTCAGATATGAGACAGGACAACAGTTTCAAAGAAAAAATTAAAGGGCATTTTAAATGCACCCCCTGTGGGCTGGTGATGGAAATCAAGGAATTTTTCCACACTATAGGCGGTCCCATAAAATTAGAGAACTACACAAACTGTAACATTATACCTACAGATTTCAGAAGCTGGAACCAACTGGACTTAATCAGAATATACATTTTTCTTGCTTTATTTAATTAGCCAATATCCCTTTAAGAGAGCAGCAAGCATAGGGTAATTAACAACACCTGTAGAGATTATTTAATGTGTCTATACTAAGAGTGGATCAAGTAGAGCAAGTAGAGCAGAAAGCAGATAATGTTATATCCCGTTTGAAAAGACTAAGATACGAATAACATTTTGAAGATGTGCATTCCGCAGAACTGCTAATTGGAAGTATTACCCACTTCTAAGTAGCAATACGGCTAGAGACAGTTACAACAGAGTATTCTGGTGAGTAAAATATATTTTGTGAATTATTGGTAGAACTCTCTTTTGTTTAGAATAGTTTGATTTCTGAATACCATGAATGATAATTTTTACAGCATAACTCGCAGGTTACCACTCACGAGAGGAATGATACTTGATAAAGAGTTAATTTAAACAGAGAAAACTGGCTATCCATAGAATCACAATTGGAAGTTTCAATTTAGTGAGGTGGAGTGAAACATGTATTTAGGCTTACCTGTTCAGAGTTGAGGTGGAGTAATGCTGATTATTGAGAAAAGGCTGAATGTTGGAACTAAATATAAGAAAGCAATATTTGTATACATGTTGGGAAAACAACAGCCACGCTTCTTCCCCGCAGTTTCCTGCCCGTGTGACCGGGGCCATCATTAAGGAACAAATTCCTACCAGCTACTTCAAAATAACAGATTTTCTTTTTTTGATTTAATTTGTAAAAATTCAAATATAAGGCTGTATCATACAACCAATCACAAAAAAAAGGCAAATAACGAGTCACAACAATGCATAGAAAGCAAATGGAAACATTTTCTCTTATCTTATTGTTCCAGAACATTTTATCGGGCATTCAGTAAATGTATTTGAATCGTCAACTTTCTTTTTTTGGCTTCTCTGATAGTATGTTAATTTAGTTAAGAACGCAGTGTTCCAAATATGGTGAAGCTCTTAGAGTGAGGGTCTCTCTCTTTTTTCTGTTTGCTGCTGTTGCTTTCTTAGCAGCTGTAAATAAGCTTAGAACCAGTGCCACATCTGAAGGCGCAGCATGTTCCATTGTAAGCAAATAGAAATAACCTTTGGTTCAGAGAGCATGCTTCCACCCAGCGTTTCATGAAAAAACTGAATCTCCCACTGTCAAAAAGACTTTGTTTTTGGATATAACTAAGAACTGTATAGTAAATCAGCCAGTAATGGACTCAAATAGTCCTACAAATTCCTATAATATAATAGCTAACGTATGAGAAGGTACCATTGAAACCATCTTTAAAAATTGTTTTGGTTCATAGAAATTAATGTAGGAACTGCACAACTCCAAATCTAGTCCATTCCTCCAAACCAATACTAATCTAAATCTTTCTAATTTCCTAGTATAACTTAAAGATACAGTGGCGAGGCTCAACAACAAAGAATAAATTTTAGCGGAGTTTCTCCAGGGTCTCGGACAGAGGTCTTTCACATCGGATCTCTGGGGTCTCAGGTGTCACCTCCTACCTGTTCCTTCTAACTGGAGATGCTGGGGATTGAACCTGGGACCTTCTGCATACCAAGCAGATGGTCTGCCAGTGAACCACATCTTAGGGACAATGTCTTTGGAATTCAAAACTTGTTCATTTTCTACCTGTGTTTCCAGTACTGGTATGTCCAAATTATTGTTTCTCCAAATTGAACAATTAAAATAGTGAAAGCAGACCATCTGTAAAGGAAATATATGTCTGAAATTTCTGGTGTGTGGGCAACATACACCATAGGTTCAATATTAACACTAAGAATCCAAGTCATAATTGTGGGAGACATATCCTGAAGTGGGAATTATGTGGTAATGGGAAAAAAGTATAATTTCTATTATTTGGATGCATCCACTAATCTGATGAAGATGAACAAACTTCACAAAGGGATTTAGGAAAAGACTTAGCTTTTAAGTCTTTAGCCATTCTATCTGATTCTATAACTCCATTGAAATTGTCTCCTGAGGGAATGGGGTGGATCCTATGACTTCACTGAGCAAAGTTTACTTATTTATTAAAACTGTTATATCCTACTTTTTCTTTTGGCTCAAGTTTCAAGTCTTCCTCCAAGTTAAGTGGCTCTCCCATTGGAGGAAGAGCCATTTATGTTGGAGGAAGATTACTGTGAGGATGGCTGGATCCATCCCACTGTGACCATCTGAAAAGGCATCAATACTTTTCATTTAAAATCCTGTAAAACTTTGCTTGCAACTGGCGTGAACTGCAAAGACAGGTAACACTTAAGTTTTCTTGCATATTAAGTATTTTAGCATTAAATGTGTACTCCCATGGTTCTTATCAGTCTCAACAGTTTTCATGTGAGGGTTAGGAATAACCAGCAGGTAACTTGCAAGGAATTGCAGGGGTCACCCCTGTATACCTTCCCTCACCACAATTTCCTCTCTTTCTGTCAGCTCCCATAGCCTCTCACCTGTCCCTGCTTTCTTCTCTCCTTCCCACTTGCCAACCAACTTTTCTTTTATCTGCTTCCCCCACTTTTCAACTTTACTTATTATTTATTTACCTCATTTATACCCTACTCTTCTCCAAAATGGAGACCCAAAGCAGCATACATCATTCTCCATTTTATCTTCACAACAACTTGTGAGGAAGATTATGCTGAGAGGAAATGATTGGCTTAAGGTCACCCAGCAAGCTTTGGCAAAGTGGGAATCTAAACCCAAATACTAGACTGATACTCTGCTATACCACACACTTTCCCTCCACCTGGCAGCCTCTCCCTGGTCAATTCTGTCCAAGTTGCAAAAGTTGTCAGGTAGCAAGTTGCTCAGGTGAGTTGTGTGGAGGCTTCTGGTGAACCCAGCCACGTCACAGAAGCTGTGTGGAGACTGCTGCTAGTCCCAAGCAAGTTGTTTGGCATTGAGTTATCTGGTAGCCACCAGTGCACCTGGGTGAATTGCAGAAATGGCATGGTAACAAGTTGTCAGGTGGTTACTGTTGAGTCTGGCACCAATGGTGCAGGAGGGAGTGCAGCAGGTGTGGATATCTTCTGAAAATAGTTTTTTTCTCAGGTTTATTGAAAGTTGTGTCTAATGGGGCAGGAGGGAGTGCAGGTGTGGATATCTTCTGAAAACGGGTTTTTCTCAGGTTTATTGAAAGTTGTGTCTCATCTGTTCACAGTTCCAATCTCTGGATTTAAGTATCCACTGATGGGTCCATTTTGAGAATGAGATATATTGATGATAATCACACAGAAGGAGTCCAGAAAAGGAGTGAGTTGGTAATCTAGATGCAGCTGATGGAAGGTGCTTTCGGCCACTGTGTCAGCCTGCTTTTCAAACAGTAAAGCTGGGTCCTTGGGTACCCCGGGCTCCTAACCTGCTCTGCAAAATCAGTTATCAGTGATGATGCTTCCCCTTCACATTGAATGGAGCCTTTGTCATTCGTTATATAAAAGTAGCAGATTTCATTCACCGCTCAGAGAAATAAAGGAACTGGTATGATAATACGTAGGAAATCTGTGTCGACCTGTGGAGAACTTGGGGAAGTAACAGTAGCACCCTAAGCAGAGATGGGCTTAGAAGGGAGTAGCTCTGTTCAGGATTGCACATTTAAAGAATGCTAAATTGCTGCTGCTAAATTGCGGAGAACAGCCAGCTCTGTTAAATGGATGTTGGTTTCTGTTGTGGGGAAATTTCCTGGAGCTGTTTGTGATCTCTTGTATGACCTAACCTCTTGATCTGGATTTCTTCCCAGTGGGAGAAGCTGCAGATGACAACCAGTGAGCGAAGGAAGATCATGTGCTCTGTCACTTTCCATGTAATTGCTATCACTTGCGTGGTGTGGTCTCTCTATGTCCTTATAGACCGGACTGCTGAAGAGATTAAACAAGGGCAGTCTACTGGTATGTGATTTTGCTTTTCTCGGCATAAAATTTATTTCCCCCCCTTGTTTACTTTTGTTTAAGCTATCCTACTTTGAGGGACCAATGACAGGAACCCTTAGAATCTTAAGTGCTAACTCAGGGGTAGGCATCCCAAAGGCACGTGGATCCAGGTGGCAAGACTGGCCAAGTCAGGGAAGGGGGGCCATCTTCCAGGCTAAACAGAGTTTGAAGAAAGATTGTTTTGCAACTGTGTTAACTTGCTTCTCCATCAGTAATGCTGGGTTGAGTGTAACCCGTAGGCTCTTAACCGCTTCAGCAAGGGTCGGCTGAACTCTGTTGAAAGTAGGAAGCGCAAATCCCCTGAGGACCTCAGGCTTCCCAACCAGCAGTATGTCCATCTTGTTAGGATTCAGTTTCAGATATGTTCATACTTAGCCGTTTAATCACAGCAGTCAGGGAGTGGCTCATGACCCCTACTACATCTCCAGCAGATTTGGATGAAGAGCTATAGAGCTGGGTGTCATCAGCCCCATGGAGCCATACAAGGCAAATCCCACATTGATGAACAACAGGTCCCCAACAGCACCCCTTTGTGTCTAATGTGTAAGGAATTAATTAAAGCAGTCTGGAGAACAATCCCCCATACATGCTTCTGCTTCCAAACATCTCAACAAGTTAGCATGGTTTGCGGTATCAGAAGCTGCAGATACAGCCAGTAGGAGCAGCAAAGAAGCCTTCGTCTGTATTGAGATGGAGATTATCAAACTAAAGCCACCAGCACCATTCTTTCCTGTAGCCCAACCTGAAACAAGACTGAAAATGGTCCAGAGTAGATGAGATAGCCAAGAAGACCTGGAGTTGGTCTGCTGCTGTTTCTTAATTACCTTGCCTAAAAAGGGCTAGATTAGAGACTACATCACTTTTCTTTAGGAACCTCTTTGAATGGACAAGGGAAGGTGTGCTGAGTCAGTGACTGACTTATGATGGACATCAAGGACTTGCTAATGTAGTCCATCATGGTAACAGGGTCAGAGTGGTCCATAAATAGGCCAGAAGGTGAATTAGGCACCTCTTCTGCCTGAGAGAAGTCCTCTGAGCCATGTTACAACTAACATCCAAATCAGAACATATCTAAGAACATATAAGAGAAGCCATGTTGGGTCAGGCCAGTGGCCCATCCAGTCCAGCGCTCTCTGTCACGCAAGTGGCCAAAACCCAGAAAGATTTAATCTGCAAAATATATAACAAAAAAAATCACAATTGATTGAGTAGTCAGTAGATATCAAGATACCTTAAACAACTGGGATGGTTATAAGTTAGCTGATGTGATGATAGCAGAGCAGTAAAATTTCTTTACAGCTCTTACTGCCGGTTCATAGGTCTTCCAAAGAACTTTATAGCATGGTCTGTCGAGTGCAGTTACTCGAGACTTCCCCCCAGCCCTCTTTGTGTCACTGGTCTCCATGGTACATCATGTAGCTGGGTTCTGCGCCGTGGAAAAGGTCAACAAGCAGTAACCTCTTCAATAGCTTTTATGCGCTTGACATTCCAAGCACCCACTGTGGCTCAACACAGCCTTTGTTGGGAATTCTAAAGACCCCGAGAGCATTTCTGGAATCCATTAGGATCCATGAATCTCCATGGATGGCCCATTTTAACCAGTCCCTTTTCTCTGCAGTGTGTTGAAGCCACATTCATCCTTCTCTGAGCAGGTAGTGGTTAGACCATAATAGAAGCTGGACCTCTAGCTCTGAAATCAGACCTTCACTCAAAGGCTCAGTGCAAAAGATTAGGTCCAGGGTTGTGGTCTTTGTGTCTGCTGTTCTCATCACTCTCCTTTTCACTGTGCTCCTCCTCTGTTCTATTGGATTCTTTCTTATAGCACATAAAATTTGAAATTCTTCTACTGCTTCACTCTTTCTCTTCTTCACTCATGTGGCTCCTGTTCTACCTTCAATTCCACACAGGGATTGATTTCCATTTGGCCTCCTTTTTCCTTTCTTCCTGCTGATACCTGTACTGGAAAGAGGAGCTCTACCTCCAGCTTCAGTAAAAAAATTTCTGAGTCGTCATTAGTCAACTTGTTGAACCCCCCTCTCCCTTTGCACTTGTAAGGTGTCACATATTCTGCAAGTGTTGCAGAACCACAGAATGCTTTTCAGGATCCTGAAATCAGTAGTTTCAATTTTTAATGAACTCCACCATTACCATCCCCCAACAGACACATGAGAATCAATGTAATGCTGAATGTTGGTCTTGGCCATGGAAAACTGGGATTTGGGCTCAGCTGAGAAACTCCCTGGGCTTTTGTCCAGTTACCATCTCTTAGCCTTTGAGGAATAACTCCTGTGTACATTGCCCTGAACTTTTTGAGGAAGAACGTGATATGTAAGAAACCAATAGCCCTGACATCTTTCCTGCTCTCCTTGAAAATTGGTGTGAGGCTGAACTTCCAGTTGAATTATGTGTTAACCCCACTGAGAGGCAAAGCACCCCTGGCCTCCTCTCACAGGGTTAACATGAATGGTAGTGGGCCTGGTCTAGCCTGCAGGTGTTGTCAATTGGTCCCATGGTCTACACCAGGGGTGGCCAGACTTGCTTAACGTAAGATCCCCATAGAGTAAATGTCAGATGTTTGAGAGCCGCAAGGCATGAACAAATATTACAGACACGTTTTTATTTTTAAATATGTGAATTTGCTTTTTAAAAAAATTAAATGAGACTGCCAAAAATAAAAACAAAAGGGGTAAAACCAGGTATTGATAATGATATTTATTTGTCCAACAGTATTTATTTGTTTGCTAATGATATTTGTTTAAGAGAGAGAGAGGTGGAAAGAAAGAATGAAAGAGGGAGAGAGAGAGAGAGAGAGAAGCAAAGAAAGCAAATAGATGGGGGAGGGAGGGGGAAGGGAAGGAAAAAGAAAGAGGAAAAGAGAAAGATAGGT
>NW_015164763.1:75345-89738 GCF_001447785.1 Gekko japonicus
ATTAAAAAAAACAATGCCTGCTCCAGGGCGGGGGGGGGGGGGCTTTGAGAACACGTTTAAAATTAAAGTTGCTTTCTTTCTTTGCTCCCCCCCACCACCTCAAGCCTACCCAGGGAGGAGAACACTGGCTGGGGAAGGCAGCCACACAATGTGTGTGAAAGAGCCGCGGTTCCCAAGCCACAGTTTGGCCAACCCTGGTCTACACAGTTCTTACCATCTTCAAGGCCAGGGCAGTTAGCTTCTCATGAGAACCTGCAGTCTGCATGAGGGGAGGGGAAGAATTGAGGTGATGAGGTAATTTTCCAGAGGCTTCTTCTGAGATCATGTTCTGATTGGATGTCATCCTCATCTGGTGTTGCTGGGCCAAAAACTATAAGTTAAGTCCCTGATGAAGAGAGACTAGCTGAGATTCTGATGAACTAAAGGCCTGAACTATGACCTGCTTTCATTGCAATTGCTAGATGGCACAAATTAAGGTTTGTGCCATCTAACGGCAGTTTTAAAAGTGTGTTAGACAGTTGAGCTAGTTTTCTTATTTTCCTGCCGCATGATTTTAGAGTACGTGTTGGCTATAAAATAATCTCTTATATTGATCAACTATATAAAACTTCTTTTAAAAAGTAAACACCAGTCTTGGTTACTTGTGTACAATTGCCTTGTGGGCCCACAAGGTTCAGACTTGAACCTCTTGACATCCGCTTAACCAAGTTTCGTTGTGGTATCTCATATTAAAAGTGGGTGTAGGGAATTAGCTGAGACTTGAACTTGTAGACTTTCTTTTTACTGTGTCAGTGGAGATAGGGGAGAGACTGTGGCTCAGTGCAAAGCATTTGTTTTGCGTATAGAAGGTCACAGGTTTAATCCCTGATAGAAACTCCTGTTGAAAGGATCAGTCATCATAGTCGTCCCCAGCCTTTTTGGTATGGAGACCTACAAGTTCAGATTTGCTTGGTATGGGGACCCACGTGGGGGGAAGAAGCATTCACAAATCATTAAAACTGCAAGACCCTGTGATCCACTTTCACAGGCTTTGCAAAGCCACTTTTGGGTCCGGAGGACCTGCAGGTTAAGGAACATTGAGTTAGTAGACCTGCAGCTGAAACCCTGGAGAACCAATGGCAGACAGAGGAGACCTTATTGACCTTGATAGACCAATGGTCTGATGCAATATAAGGCAGCTTCATGTGTATGTACCTTGTAGTACCCAGCAAGTTAAACTAAAGATTTCATTTTGCTTGGCCAAAATAAAATGATCTTGGAAGTCTAAGGGCAATGCTTAGTGAAATGGCACAGGCCTGAAGGAAGCAAGTCTTCGGTGCTTTGCATATTTTCTTGCTCCCCACAGATTGCAGAAACTTGAATTACTTCATGCAAAATGTGTAATTTTGCTCAGTTGGCATTATTTATGTACAATTCACAGGATTCATGTTTGTTTGGCACAACTGTTTTAGGGCAATCCTTTTAAATGCTTATGTAATGTTTGCAGACCTTAATCTAAAGCACCTCACAGTTCAGAGTGTCTTGGATCTGAGGATTTTTGTCTTGTTGCTCCTGTACTTAACAGACGCAGAGTATGCCAACCTGTAAACTTTCTTTCCCCTTTTCTTTTCTCCAGGCATTCTTGAGTGGCCATTTTGGACTAAACTGGTGGTGGTGGCTATTGGTTTTACTGGAGGACTTCTGTTCATGTATTTTCAGTGCAAAGTCTACGTACAGCTGTGGAAAAGACTTAAGGCTTATAACCGTGTAATATATGTACAGAACTGTCCAGAAACTAGCAAAAAGAGCACATTTGAAAAATCTGGAGCAGCTGAGCCAAACACTGAGAACAAAGATGTACTCGGAAGTCTCCATGCAGAGACGAATGGTTCACATTACACAGAGCGTGAAGACTACAGAACAGATATTTTCCATGTCTGATCGTTATACTTGAAGATCTGGGCAAGCACCATCTGCTCTGCTCAGCAAAGGTCTAAAGGTGAACTTTTTTCCTCCCCCTCTGTACTCCTGAAACATATCAAGTCTGTCATGACTGCAAGTTGGCCTGCAATAATAAGAAATCAGAGGATTCATGGTAAGGGATGAATGCGAGACTCGATTGTCATTGTCTCTCCAGCTAAACAACTGGCAGGTTTTGGACTTTCTCAGAAATATTCCAGACTGCATGCAGGGGCATGAAACGTTTAATGAAAGAATTGCTTCAGTCCACTGTGGGAAGCATCCCAGAGCTAAAGCACCCATCCAGCCATTTCATACAAGGTCTCCTTTGCTGGGCTGTACCATTTCAAGTTGCATGCCTGTACGTTGTGTGTATGCATACACACACATGCACACACAAGCTCCCTGCACCTAGAAAACTAGCATGGCAGGAGCAGGTCCTTTCAGTTCTGAGGTTATACAGCTCAGGACCAGACTTGATCTGTTAGTGAATCTCACAATACGTAGCTAGGCCTTTAAAAGCAGCCATGAGGAGGAGGGACTTAGATCAGGGAAGAGTGGTGGTGCTGGTGGTAGAATTACCACCAGCTTCCTTGATCCAAATCCCTGCATAGACAGCTCCTTTGTAAGGCTACACGACACATTAGAAAATCCAGTCACAGATCTCTCACACGGCAAGAGAGCTTTCTTATATTCCAGCTTTAAATCCAGCCTATTCCTAGTATTGCAACAAACATTAGTTTTAAAAGTGAATTGCAAAGCATAGAGCGCTTTCAATTCATTTTTCTTTTATAAACATATTCATTTGAATTTTCACTGCTAACATAAACCCTAACTAGCTGCCATTTTTTAAATTACATAGTCTGTATTATGTTCACAAACATTTTAAGCCTAGCACTAATGCTATCTTGGATTATTATTTTTTTTAGGAACAGATTTTTCAAAGACTCTCATCTTTTGAAACACAGACAGTAATGGATGTAACCATAAGCAGATGAAGTGTTTCAATATGTAAAATAGTCTCAGTGTTCTGATTGGCTTGTTTTAAGAGTTAAGGTTCATTTGAAAGCGCAACATATATCCTTAATATACATTTTCCCCTGTACATACCAGAGCAGACCACTTGAGTTGTAATACCGTGTCTGTGTCATCTGTCAATTCCATCTGGGAATTTCAAGACAAAGTTTTACAAGCACGTACCATTGATTTTAATTTTTTTGTATGGGGGAGTGAAGCTACTAACCTGTTTAGGACCAAAAGTTCAGATTTTTGACAGGTAAATCGAACGAGCTGCCTAAATGGACAATAAAAGCCATTAGATGTCCTCTAGGGTCCTTTACAATCATTTATAAATCTTAGTTTAAGTTGAAAAACACAGGCATAAACATACAAAATATAAAAGTAAAGAAAGAAATATCAGTATAATCATACAAAATACTGTCAAAAATTAGGATCCTTTATCATGTCTGAAAAAATAGTTTGATTCATTTGGGCCCATTAAACTCTGAATGAAAACCCTTTTTAAAAAACTTGCTTTGATATTCCAAATTATTGCTGCAAATCAAAAGTTCTTCCAAAAAAATACAAAATTAAATGCTGTAATAGACCCTCAAAACTGAATTGTGAAAAGCCTCATGATCATCTGTTACAGCAGATTTTAAACATTTAAAAAATGAGTGGATTGATCTTGAAACAGGCACACAAAAGAGGTAGTGCAGACATCGTAGAGAATTGGTTCTTTGTATGTATGTATGCGTGGGCCTGGGGCCTCCAGTGGCCTGGTACTAGGATGGTAGTTTCACCAGCTTTGGAAGTATGATAATCTGTTGAGTCGTTCCATTTTGTTTCTGGGGTTGCCATGATACCTCATCCTTTCGCAGGATGTGCAGGCTAACGATTCCTTCCACAAATCTGCCTTTTTCTCTTGGACTAGCCTAGGTCTTGTGCATCCCAAAGTGCAATTACATGGACTTGTTCCCTTCTGTCACGCTGGAGTCCAAATAACCTTTTTTTCCCCGTCAGATAAAATGAGACAATGTACTCAGGTTGGATAAAATATCAAAAAAGTCTCATAAGCCTATATAAGCACGGGCAGAACATTAACCAGCAAGAACCAGCTGACTATTCACCTTTACATTATTGAGAGGATTCTGGAACCCGTGCTAGTTGCTGCACTGCAGTGAAGGTGTACAGTGAACAAAAAAGCCAGATGGGTTACATTACACTCTTTCTGAGGTATCTGGGAATATGTAAGATCAGAGGAATGCCTACTGTTGCAATTCTTTTTGTTCCCATCATTTTGAGTTGATATGCAGCGTCCAGTTCTTGTACGTTTGCTTTCAAGAGTAAGGACCGAACGGCAAGGTTTGCCACTAGAAAAAAGGCTTGGGCTGCCACATAAAACCACGAGTGCCATTCTGTTCATCACCACGCTGCAGTAACAGGACTCTTGTGGCAGAGCATCAGTTCCTGGGGCTTGCGCTGTCATGGCACCCTCATGTGCCCCCCCCTCTGGTCTTGGTGCTCAGTTTCCATTGCCTGTTTTATAGGTGTCCTTACTCTTGCACACAAGCTGGATCTGAAGATCTGGGCTTTGGGATCCACTTATCAACATGGAGTTTACTTGAACACTGGCGAAATCTCTGGTTTACAAACCCACTACTTCTGATTCACTACTTATTTCAGGGACCCAGGTGTGAATACTTGCAAAACCGTTGCTGCTAAATATGCAGATATTTTCAGTGAGACCTTTTTAAACTTTGACATTTGACAGCCGCTGGATAATCCAGTGAAGTGCTGAAACATAGCTTGTGTTTATAGGATAATAACAAATATTTGCAATGAACATTGTACTTTAAAAAATGTTTTGTAGCTAAATTATTGTATATTGCTTTACACTGGCATATAGTTAACACTTTCTACAAGGCATTTTACAGTCCAGAATTTTTGTCCTGTGTAAAAATTCTAGTAACTTTGCAGTTTTAGCGTCCTTTGCTGAGAGCTTCTCATTGTCACAGTATTACTCACTGTTGCTGGGCAGTAGGAGCAGTTTTTTAAACTGTACTTGTCATTTGTGTTAAACACAGAAGTTATTAACTGCAGCAATAAAAAGTTTTTATAACATGCAAGTGGCGCAAAATGCTTTCCTTGCAAACAAACTGTATCTGAGATGAAATGTTCTATTACTAATACTTCTGGAATAAAAGAGGGTTGGACATCCCCCCTCCCATAAGTACTTCAGCTTCAAACTGCTGTGTTGGCACTGTATGCACTCACATCTGACTGTTCTTTTTTTGGGAACAACGAATTCAGCGGGTGCGGTCAGACAGCTTGCCGAAGCGGTTTAAACTGCTCCGGTTCTGGCCAGACTATATTTTATCTGGGATGAGCGCAGTCACACGTACCTCTCTCAACGTGCAGCACATTGCTCCTGGGCGTCCACACTACAGGTGCGCAGCAGCGCGCATTTGCGTTTTTTAAAAAAATTCACAGTTTGCGCATGCACAGAACAACGTATCCTGCCAAAGCATGCCCTGAAGCCAACACCTCCCTTTAAACTTTTAAACTGAAACTGGCCTCCGTGAGGTCCCGGACTCGACTAAAGGCTAAAACTAGGCACCGTTTAACGCCAGGGCGAAGCTCCGCCCAAGCGCGCCAGGGTGAAGCTCCGCCCAAGCGCATATTGCCACCGCGGAAAAAAAAATGGGCGAAAAGCAGAAGCCTCGGGCAGCTTTCGAGCGGGGAACAGGAAGTGGCTGTACACCGGCGGAGGACCGATCACACGGGGAAAATGCGGCTGGAACCGGAGCAGCAGGAAAACACCACTTGGGGACCTGGTAGCAAAATACTCCAGGTTAAAGCAGTTTTGAGCCGGTTGGCAACGGCTAGGGACGGGAGGTAGATGTTGGCTGTGTGATCGCGTGTAAATAGTCTGTTTGTATCCGGCACGTATACCGGCTCAAATGGCCCGTCTGAACATGCCCGTAATGTTCCTAATATGATCCAGCTTTGTGCCCAAGTCGCTGGTGTCAGATGGTGCTCGTCAGGGCTTTTTTTGTAGAAAAAGCCCAGCAGCAACTCATTAGCATAATAGGCCACACCCAACAGCAGAAACTCATAGGCATATTAGGCCACATCCCTGACAGTGCAGCTCATTAGCATATTAGGCCACACCCCGTGCCTTCCCTTGGCTTGCCTGGGTGCCCCGTGGCTGCAGGGAGCCTGGGAAATCCCCCCCCTCCATTGAAATGCCTCCCCGATCCTTCCAGGGGGGCCCTGGCCTGCCCACCTCGGAATCGCCGGGGGTCGCTCTCCAGGCCTTCCCTCCGTAGCCACGCACACAGAGGTTTTGGCTGTAGTGGGCGTGGCCAACTCGTGCAGAGGAAGGGAATAGCCCCTGCTCACCTTGATCTTTGTTTTCCCTCAGTGACATTGGCGTGCTCAAGGAAGCTAAGTGATGAGTGCCACTGCAACAGCTACTTCTACGCATGAAAAGTGCCTGGGAGTGCAGCCACTGCTCAAATGCTGCTAAGGACAGGGTAGTTGTCTGTGGGGGAAAGAGAATCTGGAGTTGAGAAGCCGCCATCCACCATTTTAACAAAACAAGGAAAAGTGGTTTGTGCGCTCTCTCTCTCTCTCTCTCTCTCTCTCTCTCTCTCTCACACACACACACACACACACACACACACACACACACACACACACACACACACACACTAGTATGGCTTAACTTTACTGTATCCTGTGGTGGTTGTTGCTTCTTGAGAAGAAGCAACAAATCACAAAGAGAGCTCCATCAGGAGTCAGTGACCATCCATATCGAAATGGTCAATATGTCCAGGAATTCCAGCAGGGAGGCATTTCCCCTATGTTAGCGGCAAATGAAGATTGTTCATCAAAGCAGTCTCTATGCCAAAGCCAGGCCTGAAACCAGATTCAAACAAGTCAGGGGTAAATACCTTTATCCAGTTATGTAACCACTCAGTCACAGTCCATTCCATAATCTTGGCTCAAAAGGGCGAATTACAGAATGGCCTAGTTGCTGCCCAACACATGAGCACCCAATGCAAACTTTGTCAATACATGTCTTATTACTGCTTTCTTAAGCACTTCAGGGAAAATTCCCAGGGCTATTGAGGGGCTCATAGTTCCCCATACTACATGCAGTGACGTCTTGCAAGATTTCATAAGTCATTCTGCACAAGGCTTTGAACTGCAGGTAGCAGTTCACACAGAGCTCAATTGACAACCCTCAGGGAGAAGACTGAAAGGATTAATACGAAAGGGACCAGAGAGGGCAGCAGTCTCCCCCACCACAAAACCCATCAATAAGTCAGCATCCAGGTCACTTCAGATCTGAGAGATCTGATCAGCAAAGGGCCATCTAAAAACATCACAGCTAGATAGCCAGTTTGGTGTAATGGTTAAGTGCGCGGACTCTAATCTGGGAGAACGGGGCTTGATCCCCCACTTGCAGCTGCTGGTGTGACCTTGGGCCAGTCACAAGTTTTCTCAGGGCTGTTCTCTCCAGGGCAGTCCTCGAGAGAGAGCTCTCTCAGCCCCACCTACCTCACAGGGCGTCTGTTGTGGGGAGGGGAGGAGAAGGGGAAGGAGTTTGTAAGCCACTCTGAGACTCCGAGTGAAGGGCAGGGTATAAATCCAATCTCTTCTAAATACCAAAATCCTATCCATCTATGATTCATGTTTTAGAACTCATCAAAGTCTGAATCACTGTGAATTAGTTGAGATGGCTATGATTCAGCCAGTGTAATACTAGCAATGAGATTTCCTTGCTGCTATCACATTCACTACTACCTTGCAGGCTTTCAAAGTAGCTTTAAAACATATTCTGTCAGATTTGGAACATGCTTTTCACCATGCTTGCTCTAGTTGTCCCAACCTTTCATCAGATCCCTCAGATCTGAGGACATTCAGTGCATGGGAATCCTCCATGAAGGTGAGAAAGCACAGTGGGAGGTAAGCCTGTCTTTCCAGGTGCCTACCAAAGACCAAAGCTTCTAAAATCCCCTGGGGCATATTAGAATCTCACGGGATCTATCAGCCTCAAGGGGCAAATCATTTATTTAATTTCAGAGTTCAAAGGGACCATATAAGAGTCATCTAGTCCAAGTTCCTGCCAATACAGGAGCTACAGTTATAATATCCCCTACAAATAGGTATCCCAGTTCATTTTATTGCAGTAGCTCAAAACCATAGCAAAACAACAAACAATATGATCACAGTATCAATCCCTAAAATAGCCATTATGCGGTTAAAACTTTTAAAACATAACCTCTGTAGCTAAAGGAAGCAGAATTAACATGATCACAGTATCAATCCATAAAATAGCCATTATGAGGTTAAAATACATGATAAACTTTTAAAACATAACCTCTGTAGCTAAAGGAAGCAGAATTAACAGTAACTCACTATTCCTTTAATAATGAGTGATATCTAAGGTAAAGCTAGTGAACTATTCATTGACCAGACTTTCATTAGAAGGTTTTGACTGTATCTTTATAACCCGGGCCACAAACTTTGCCAACTGCAGTGTTACCCATTTGTCTCTATCTGCCAGTGTTATATCACCAGTTTTCTCTGGTCTAACCTCCCTGAACATCATGATAAAATAATCCTACAATATGTTTCATGGTCTGCGAATCTTGGGCACCAAAGAAAAACACACAAGACCTATAGTTGCAGGAGCAGGCTTCCTCATTTTATGAGGTTCCCCTTATAATGGCCTCTTGCCACTGCCAATTGTCGGCACCAAAGAAAAACACACAAGCCAGATCCTCCATGGACCTATAGTTGCAGGAGCAGGCTTGCTCATTTTATGAGGTTTCCCTTATAATGGCCTCTTGCCACTGCCAATTGTAAAATATCCAGATGTGCCTTAGTAAAGGCCTTTCTGTACTCGAAAATCTGATATATCAGTAAAATAGACCGGGAGGGTTAAGGGGAGTGGTGGAAACTGCTCATAAAGAGAAGCAGTTCTCAGAGGAGAAGACGACGACTTTGGATTTATACCCCACCCTTCACTACCCAAAGGTGTCTCAGAGCGGCTTACAAACTCCTTTCCCTCCCCTTCCCCACAACAGGCACCCTGTGAGGTAAAAGAAGAAGAAGAGATTGGATTTATACCCCACCCTTCACTACCCAAAGGTGTCTCAGAGCGGCTTACAAACTCCTTTCCCTTCCCCTCCCCACAACAGGCACCTTGTGAGGTAGGCGGGGCTGAGAGAGCTCTGACAGAACCCGCTCTTTCAAGGACAGCTCTTGTCAGAACTATGGCTTGTCCAAGGTCATCCAGCAGGTGCGAGTGGAGGAGTGGGGAATCAAACCCGGTTCTCCCAGATTAGAATCTGCACACTTTAACCACTACACTATTGCAGTATTCAACGGTTGGATTCCAATCACATGTGGTTTCAGCACAACAGTCCCAGTTCTCCCCTTACGAAGATGAGAGTGCTTCTGAGCACACCTTCCCCCCTCTCTGTTAAACAGCCATAGGCTTCCTCAGTTCATCAGCAATTGAGTTTCCAGCCTCTGGTGAGGATTTGTTGTGTTTAACTGTTGTTTTCAAGTTTATTTCATTGCTGAAGTTTAGAAGTTTGTCCCATTAGGGAGACGGTAGTGCACTGCAGGGCAGACGAGGCCCTTTAGTGGGAGCAGAGAGCAGAACAGAACGGAAGAACAAAGATGGAGGAGAAAAGAGCAGGTGCTATAAGAGGGACAGAAGAATAAAACCTGATGTTAAGAATCCTGCCTTCTGTTGTCTCCTTGCCTGCATTAAGCTACAAGAGGGTCCTGCGGCAGCGCCAGCACTTTCCTCTTGTAGATGTGAGCAGCTGTCTGTAGGCCAAGCAACAGTGATGTATGACCATGCTGCAGAAGTGCCTTGGCTGGCCGCTTACCCAAAGGTGAGGTTTGCCACAAGGACGTATCCACTTCTTGGTTTTCCCATGCATACTGTTTTTCTCACTGGGAATGTGATTACTTCTATTGGGAAAGAAATGTGAGATGCCTGTCCTCAGGCTGGATACTTGTGAACATTCTCATCCGTCAGTGATTAACCTCAGAGAGATTGGAGAATGAGAACAGGGCAGTGAAGGAGAGCTCTTAAGTTGCTTTCAAAGCATATGAGCGTATGGTCTCTCTCGCTGGGAATTGTTATGGCCTAGGTAGCTAGGCTTATTAGTAGGGTTGCCAACTTCTAGGTGGTGGCTGGGGATTCCCTGCTGTTATAGCTCCAGCCAACAGAGATCAGGCCCCCTGGAGAAAATGGTCGCCTTGCAAGGTGGACCATCTATGGCATTATACTCCATTGAAGTTCCTGCCCTCCCCAAACCCCACTCTCCTCAGGTTCCACCCCCAGAATCTCCAGGTATTTCTGAACCTGGAGCTGGTAACCCTAGATATAGGTGTGGCTGGAGAGCTACATATAAAAGGCAAAGAAAAGAGGTGATGAGGGGCAGTGTTCCCTCTAAGCTGAGTTAGTGAGAGCTAGCTCACAGTTTTTTAGCCTCCGGCTCACACATTTTTGTCTTGGCTCAGGAAGGAGGGCTCCAGAGCAAACTAATTGATGCAGGAACCAAATCGCTCGCTCACAACTTTAATGCCAGTAACTCACAAAGTACAATTTTTGCTCACAAGACTCCACAGTTTAGAGGGAGCATTTACCTGGAGATTTGGGTGGGGGGGGTTCGAGGAGGGAAGGGACTACCACGGGGTATCATGCCATAGAGTTCACCTTCCAAAGCAGCCATTTTCTCAAAGTGAACTGGTCTTTTGTCACCTGGAGATCAATTGTGGCCCCAGGAGATCTCCAGTCACCACCTGGAAGATGGCAACCCTAGGCCCCGTTCACACACCGAATTTGCCGTGGGAGAGCCACAAATGCTGGGTGGATTTTCAGGGCGTGATCACACCGCAATATCTGGGAAGTGTAGTGCACCCGTGGCCAACCCGTGGCACACTGCCGAAGATGCTCAGTTAAAAAGTACCTGCAAAGATCTACTAGCAAATGGTTTGCCATGGGCTGCAGACAAGCTCGTTCAGTGTGATCGCACCGGCGCACGCCTATTCCCTCTGGCCGTCCTCTTTGCAGCGCACACCAAAGGACAAAACCCCTGTGTGCCACCATCGCATCTGATCGCATAATGGTTGATCAGAATGCGACGGCGCAAATAGCCACGCCTCCCCCCCACGTTTGACCGGGGTCCTACTATGACAAATCTAATTTTTAAATGCCTCTACTATTTAAGCTGAAACTTGCCTCCACTGGGGGATTAGAGGGCAAAACAGGCTCAGCCTCCCAACCCAAAAAGAGGACATTTTCATCTGTTATTTTTTTAAAAGTCCAAAGAGGATGGACACCAAAAAAAGAGGACATCTGTGGTAACCCTAGCCTCTGGGCTGTGCTCCCTCTAAGCTCTGGAGCCTTGTGAGCAAAAATTCTACTTTGTGAGCTAGTGGCATTAAAGTTGTGACCGAGTGATTTGGCTGCTGCATAAATGAGTTTGCTCTGGAGCCATCCTTCCTGAGCGAAGGCAAAAACCTGTGAGCTGGAGGCTAAAAAACGGTGAGCTCGCTCACACGAACTCAGCTTAGAGGGAACACTGCCCCGGGTACAAGCCGAGTGCAGCACCAGGCCTCTTGCTCTAGAACAGTGGTGGCGAACCTATGGCACGGGTGCCAGAGGTGGCACTCAGAGCCCTCTCTGTGGGCACGTGTGCCATCGCCCCAGCCGGGCCCATACCATCATTAAAGTATCGAGTTCTCTGCCAGATAACTTTAAGTAAATGAAAGCATTTGCTTTCCTTCCTTTTTTTGGATCATCTTAAGTTAAGGTATGAGTTGTTCTTTCTAAAGTAAAACCTCAGTATTCATGTTCAATTGCCATGTTGGCACTTTGCGATAAATAAGTGGGTTTTGGGTCACAGTTTGGGCACTCGGTCTCTAAAAGGTTCGCCATCACTGCTCTAGAAGACGTGGGTATGGTGGGCAGCTTCTAGTTCTGACCTCCAGGCATCCCAGGAAATCCCTGCGAAGGGGGGGGGTAGGCAGACATGGCATCAGCCAATGAGAGGCTGCGGAAACTCAGGAGGGGGCGTGGAGAGGAGAGCAAAATGGAGGGAAAGTCTGTCAGCGCCTCAGAGAGGGTTTGGGGAAGCCACAGAGAAACGGGGGGGGGGGACTATACCAGGAGGATAATTAGGTAGCTAGGCTTCACTGGGTGAAGAGAAAGAACCCGGATATCTATGGCAAAGGTAGACGGGGCTCGGGGGCCGGTAAAGAGGCAGGAATAGAGCAGGTATCCTGTGTTACCTCAGAGAAAGAGTAGGTTAGGGACTTGCGAGGGGATTTAGGGAACTATCCCAAGAGACAAGCTGATTCTTGGGTTTAAGGAGTTCCAAATAAAATCATTCTTCCTCTCTCCTTAACAGAAAACCATTTCAGTGCCGTAAAGGTGTGGGTATGTGAAAGTGTAACTGGCTAAAGCAGGGCTCCGCTCTCCCTTGCTGTAACTTGCCTCAGAGACAATAAACTAATCTCTTTCTGTTGTGAAAGGAAGGCCTGGGTGTGAATCACTGAAGGAGAGGGGGGGGGGAGGAGTGGAAAGTACCTCAGAGCCTTACTCTCCCTCCCAAGGCTCTTTCTCTACTAGCAGCATGTAATTCGGCAGAGTTATTCATTAAAATTGCCTTACTGACCACTCACAATCATAACCCACACCATAACTAAAATCAGCTTGGTCACCGCTACTGGAAGGTGCGACAGGCGGGGCGGGGAGCTGGGAAGCAGTGTTCCCTCTAAACTGAGTGAGTGTGAGCTAGCTCACATTTTTTTTAGCCTCCGGCTCACAGATTTTTGTCTTACCTCAGGAAGGGTGGCTCCTGAGCAAACTAATTTTTGCCAGATGGCTCGCTCACAACTTTAATGCGAGTCACTCATAAAGTAGAATTTTTGCTCACAAGCAGGGGTCATTTCACAGAAATGGATTATTTTGGATTGCTAGCTATGGGGGGGGGGTGTGCAGATCAGTCCTCGCAGAGAAGGGAGAGCTTGTACCTGAAGGCGGGCCGGGGGGGGGGGTGCTACAAAAAAAAGCCCTGGGTTTTGACAACAAACAAGGTAAACAGAATAAGAAGCAAAAGGTGAGTGTGGCTGGATGACCACACTTCTGGTAATGTGGGGTGTGGCGTAATATGCTAATGAGCTGCTCTGTCAGGGGTGTGGCCTAATATACTAATGTGTTTCTGCTGTTGGGTGTGGCCTGTTATGCTAATGAGTTCCTGCTGTGCTTTTTCTACAAAAAAAGCCCTGCTCACAAGACTCCACAGCTTAGAGAGAGCATTGCTGAAAAGGCACCTGACCCTCACAGTGAGACAATGCCACAGAGTCTCTGCATCTGTACAGAGTGCAGAGTTTAACTTGAGCAAGAAATTAGCCCTGGAACTGGAAGCATATTCTGATGCCTGCAGTGAATGGTAGTGAGTGGAACTCCCGAGATCCTGTGCAGACTGAAGGACCTACATCATCAGCACTATGCCTTCGATGCAGGTGGGTCAGCCCTCCAGGAAAGCTCAAATAGATGCATAATTTCTGAAATGGGGCTCAAGTATCATACGAACACAAGAGAAGCCATGTTGGATCAGGCCAAAGGCCTATCCAGTCCACCACTCTGTCACACAGTGGCCAGAACCCAGGTGCCATCAGGAGGTCCACCAGCGTCCTTCTTGAAGTCACCATCTTGGAGCTTTCCTCCAAGGACCAGATGTGTAGAAAGAAGATGGGGAAGTAGAATAGGAATCTGAGGTAGTCAGTGCTGAGGAAAAATTTGCATATGCTTTAAGGAACTTGAAAAGAAGAACTTACCAGGCTGCACGATTGAGCCCTTAGCTTTTGAAAACAGACACGGGGGCTGTTTGGGGACCTCCCCCCCCTTTCCATTCCACATGATGCTGTGAACAGTTCAGAAGCAGCAAACCTTTTTTTGTGTGCAGTACAAGCAGGCAGGGATGGACTGGCCCTTGGCCTTGCGGGGAAGGTTCCCATTGTGCTGTTGTCTCAGAGGGCTATTGGGAGCCAAAGGAAGCGGATCCAAGTGAGTCATGAGCAGGGCTGTTTTTGTAGAAAAAGCCCAGCAGGAACTCATTAGCATAATAGGCCACACCCAATAGCAGAAACCCATTAGCATATTAGGCCACACCCCTGGCAGCACAGCTCATTAACATGTTAGGCCACACCCCCATGCCTTCCCTTGGCTTGCCTGGGTGCCCTGTGGCTGTGGGGAGCCTGGGCAAACCGGCCCTTGGACAGGCCGGGGAAGGCATGGGGAGGCATTTAAATGCCTCCCCGATCCTTCCAGGGGCCCCCCTGACCCCCCTGCCTCGGAGTCTCCAGGCCTTCCCTCTGTAGCCGGACACACAGAGGTTTTGGCTGTAGTGGGC
>NW_015164763.1:89800-89939 GCF_001447785.1 Gekko japonicus
CCAAAAAGAGCCCTGGTCATGAGATTCTGGCAGAGCGCAGGAACTGCTCAGCCTGGCCTCTGGGAGCAAGCCACCCCCCCTCTGTCCCGCCTTCATGGCTGCTGCAGCCCAGTAGCCCAGTCTGAGCTGAGTAGCCCTG
>NW_015164763.1:91202-102449 GCF_001447785.1 Gekko japonicus
GTTTTGAGCATTGGGTACCCGTATCTCAAAAAGGACATTGCAGAGCTGGAAAAAGTACACAGCAGGGCAACCAAGATGATTAGGGGGTTGGAGGAAAGGCTGAAGAGTCTGAAACTTTTCCGTTTAGAAAAGACACAACTAAGGGGGGGACATGATAGAGCAGAGTTGTCGAACTCATTTGTTACTGTAGTGTATTCCAAAGCTGCCTTGAATGCATGATATGTTGTGAAACATCTAATTGAAGTGTAATGTAAAGCTTCATCCTGGGCTAGGATCCAAATCCATCCAATTGTGTTACTAGCCCAGGAAGCACCTAACCAATCACTTTCAAGCAAGCTCCCTGAGCGGGAACATCCGTGATTGGTCCTTATGTGAACAACCTCATAGGTTGGTATTTGTACAGTTAGCCGGGAATGTTTAAAAGCAGGACAGCTGCAATGTAAAGGCTGATATTTGTACAGTGGGTGTGGCTACATTAGCCGGGAATGTTTAAAAGCAGGACAGCTGCAATGTAAAGGCTGTTCTGGCTATCAGATGTTGATCCGTGTTGGAGTTGTGTTCGAGTTGAAGAATAAAGTTGTGTTCTTGCTGAATCACTCTCCGACTGCTTTGTTAAGTGAGCGACTTAACAGTTACAAGAGCCGGATCTGACAGAAATGTCACTTTGTCGGGCTGGGCCACGTGTGCCATAGATCGTAATGCTAGGTACTAGAGATAGAAACTGTATAAAGGACAGCAGTTGGTAAGCTCCAAGCTGTTATATCCTCACTGCAAGGCTCCATGGGCTGGGAAGGGGGTGCAAAGGAAAACCCATATGGGCAGACAGACACTCCCACACTGCTTGACTGCTGCAGACGAGGTTGTCCTGCTACACTGAAGCCACAATCAGAATGGCTGCACCCACTCCCCCCGAACAGTCTCCTGTTCCCTCCCTGCACTAGTTGCTTGCAGGCCACATAAGAGCCCTGGATGGGCCGGTTCCGGCCCTTGGGCCTTATGTTTGACACCCCTGTGATAGAGGGTTTATAAAATTATGCATAAGGTGGAGAGAGGTGACAAAGACAAATTTTTCTCCCTCTCCCAAAATACTAGAATTTGAGGGCATCCAATGAAACTGATGGGCAGTAGGTTCAGGATGGACAAAAGGAACTACTTTACACAGAGAGTGATTAAAATGTGGACTTCGCTGCCAGAGGATGTAGGGATGGCCACAGGAATAAACAGCTTTAAATGGGGATTAGATAGATTCATGGAGAATAAGTCTATCAGTGCATACTAGCCATGGTGGCTGAGAGGAACCTCCACATTCAGAGGCACTACACCTCTGAATCCCAGAGGTCTCAGCCTCTATGCCCTGTTGTTGGACCTCCAGAGGAACTGGTTGGCCATAAGATGCTGGACTAGATGGACTATTGGTCTGATCCAGCAGGGCTGTTATTATCTTCTTACTCCTGGGTACTCGGTGATTTTGTTCTCTCCCCCCCCCATTGTTTTTGAGCAGAAAATGAAGAGCCTTGGGAAAGGATGAAAGGAAAAGTTATGAAAGTTTTAGAAACCAGGAAACTGAATGGCATCAGCCTCCTGACCATTGTTCCCAAGAAAGCCATACCCAAGAACGACATGCTGGTACTGGTACTGTGTGAGACAAGATACTGGACTAGATGGACTATTGGTCGGATCCAGCAGGGCTGTGTTCTTACCCCCCTGGATACTACATGATTTTGTGTGTGTCCCCCCCACCCCCATTGTTCCTGAGCAGAAAATGAAGAGCCTTGGAAAAGGATGAAGAGAAAAGTCATGAAGGTTTTAGATACCAGGAAACTGAATGGCATCAGCCTCCTGACCATTGTTCCCAAGAGAGCCATACCCAAGAACGACATGCTGGTACTGGTACTGTGTGAGACAAGATACTGGACTAGATGGACTATTGGTCGGATCCAGCAGGGCTGTGTTCTTACCCCCCTGGATACTACATCATTTTGTGTGTGTCCCCCCCACCCCCATTGTTCCTGAGCAGAAAATGAAGAGCCTTGGAAAAGGATGAAGAGAAAAGTCATGAAGGTTTTAGATACCAGGAAACTGAATGGCATCAGCCTCCTGACCATTGTTCCCAAGAGAGCCATACCCAAGAACGACATGCTGGTACCGGTACTGTGTGAGACAAGATACTGGACTAGATGGACTATTGGTCGGATCCAGCAGGGCTGTGTTCTTACCCCCCTGGATACTACATGATTTTGTGTGTGTCCCCCACCCCCATTGTTCCTGAGCAGAAAATGAAGAGCCTTGGAAAAGGATGGAGAGAAAAGTCATGGAGGTTTTAGATACCAGGAAACTGAATGGCATCAGCCTCCTGACCATTGTTCCCAAGAGAGCCATACCCAAGAATGACATGCTGGTACCGATACCAGTTTAGCTGCCAATGTGAACCTGTCAAAATCAGTCAAGCAGTTACTGGAGCAGAAGGCAGATGGGTGTAGACGGGGCTGAAAGAGGGGAGCTGAAAAAGCTTTACCTACTGGCCAGTCGGCTGCAAGCGGGACTCAAACATTGTGGAACTTGAGAAGGCCAATCCAGAGGCAGCGATCCAGAACAAATTATTTGCCCATGTTTCAGGGGAGTCCACAAAAGAGATCTCAACAAAGTCTGCAGATATTTCTTTCAAGAATGAAATGACTGGGGGCACAGAGGACATTCAGAAAAATGGCTTGATAGCCTGCCTCTGGCCTCCTGGCCCTGGTATTCTTTGGAGGTCTCCCACCCAGATACTTGCCAGAGTCGGCCCTGTTTAGTTTCCAAGGTCTGACGAGATCAGGCTTGCCTGGGTTATCCAAGTCAGGGCAGACATCTCAACTGTTGACACAGAATTCTCCTTAAACAAACTCACTCCTGACATAATATTTTCCCGTAGGGCCTACTGGGAGCAAAAAGGACCTCTACTTCTCCTCCACTGGGTGTCTGGCCACCTCAGGATGACTACTAGCTTCAGGGTGACCACTTTGAAGCCAAGCTGAACAAGCGGTTGGCCTCCCTCATCCCAAATGCACCAGCAAGGAAGCTCATCTCCCACATGCTCCATGTCCTAAAAACTGTTTGAACAGAGCCCAGGCGGCTTGTATGAAACTCGTCTCCAGAACAGGCCTCCTCCTGAAGCTGTTAAGTGAGTGAGACAGCATACCCTCCGAGCCCCGCCAAGAGCCAAGTACCTCCAGCGCTCTGTCTAAGGATAGCCTAGCAGCCGGCAGGCCAATAGACAGGAGGAAGTAAGGGCCGGGGAGAGTCTTAAAAGCAGTCAGGATTGGACCGCCAATGCAAAACAATGTGAAATGACACGTTTTTATAAGTGAAATCGTCTTAGCATTTCATTCACTCCAGAAGAGAAAATATTTTTAGCGGTTTCTTTTTCAGAGTTTGAGCTTTTGAATTTTTTTTTAATCAAAAAGATGTCCTCAGAGGAGGGGGGGGGATTTTTGTTCCATCCCCCCCTCCGTGTCTTCACACCTTTAGCCCCATCTTGCATTGGCCCTCTTGCAGTTAGCGTCAGTGGATTCAAGAGTATGGCTTTGTGACCAAGCTGCCGTTGGCTATTTTTGTGCCCTCAGCCATCATAGTTATGCCTGTTGGATTATGCTTCCTGACTGAGGTGAGCTGGGAATGTAACTTTTATTTAAAGCCACGTGTTTTTATACATTAGGTCTGCCATATCACAAGGGCCTGGGTGGAATGTCCCCCTCCCAAAAGGCACCATTTTCTTCTGTGAAGGAAAGGTCAATTCCCCACTGTGCCTCTGTAGATGGATCTTAAATTGAACTATGATTCACCCTACCTCAGCCCATCGGTATTATCTTTATTCTGATGATGCTTTTATCCTCTTCCCTATATTATAACCCTGTTTTATTCTGCTGCTACTCATGCTCAAACGCAGACACGTAATTTTATATTTTAGCTGACTTTTTGTAATTTGATGCCTCCCGGGAATCTGCTGATTTTAATTATAGTTTTATGGGTGGGTTGGTTGGTTTTCATTGTCATTTTTATGGCAGTTTTATCTCTTTTCTTGCAAGTTGACTGGTTGTTCTTTTTTGGAATAGAAGAGCAAACAGATAATGCAGGCAATTCCTTTGCACAACAAAAAGGACTATAATCAGGGCCGGCTCACCCACTAGGCGAACTAGGCATTCGCCTAGAGTGCTGGGCCCTGGATGGGGCGCCGAGCTGTGCCTCCCCCCCCTGCCAAAAGCCCGCAAGCAGCTCTCCAAGTGTCAGCACTTTTCTAATTGGGGAGAGGCATCCGGTGAGCATCCCCCGCCTGGAGACAGGATCCCCCCCACCTCCCTCCCAAACTGCCTTTGGAAGCGGAGCACGAGATAAATCTCTCTTCCATCTTGGAGGGCGCTGCAGGAACATGTGGGGCGTGCTCCCTGGGTCTGACAGCTGCGGGGGGGGAGGCGGTGCCGGCGGTAGCAAAAGGGTGGCTGGCTCCAGAGGTTTCCAGGTCCCACCATGAGGTTGGCATCTGCACCACAAGGCAGCCTCGCCTACGGCGCAGAAACACCTCGAGCCGGCCCTGACTATAATGACAGGAATTCTAACCAGCCAGTCTCTGATTATCCATTTGAGTCATGGTTTCCGCTCAGCTGAGAGAGACTGTGAAATGATCTTTACTCACAATCTTTCCTCCCTCCTCTGGTTAAAGAGGTCTGCTCTCCACATTCAGCAGCCAAAGAAAGGTAAGTCTTGCCTGGGACAGGAGCTTCTGATCTCTCAGAGTTCCACTTGTGGGACCTGGTCTGGACTCGCAGTGTTCCCTCTAAGCTGAGTTCCAGTAGCTCACAAAGTAGAATTTTTGCTCACAAGACCCCACAGCTTAGAGGGAACATTGGTCTGGAGCACAGGATTTGAGCATTGAAGAATCCCCAGATTTCACTTTTGTTTTGCTTTCAACCCTGCATTGTAGTGGACTGAGGATGTGAAAGATGTACACAGTTCATTTTATGTAGTGCTGCCTTTCCTGTTAACATTCTTTTGCCTTACCAAGTCTTGCCAGTCACCTACAATAACACCCCAGCTACAGAATGTGCATACAATTTTCTATTTCTGTTTCACATGCCAAAGTGGGTTCTCCAACTGTGATTGCTTCTCTACCCAGCAGATCGTGTGGCATTAGAGTTGCCAATCTCCAGGCAGCACCTGGAAATCTCCCGATATTACAATTGATCTCCAGCCGACCAAGTTCCATTCCTCTGGAGGAAATGACTGCTTTGGAGGGTGGACTCTATGGCGTTATACCCTGCTGAGGTCCCTCCCCCTCCCAAACCATGTCCCCCCCCAGGCTCCATCCCCCAAATCTCCAGGTATTTCCCAACCCAGAGCTGGCAACCTTATGTGGCGTAGAAACCAAATTGCTCCCTTCCTCCCCACAGCAAACATTCTAAAACAACTTAATAATTATGGCTGAGTTGGTAGTTCAGCAGTTCGAGAGCTGAGTGCCGCATGACAGAGTGAGCTCCCGTCCCTGGCCCCAGCTCCTGCCAACCTAGCAGTTCGAAAGCAAGACATTGCAAGTAGATAAATAGATACCACTTCGGTGGGAAGGTAACAGCATTCCGTGCGCCTTGGTGTTTAGTCATGCCGGCCACATGACCACAGAAACATCTTCAGACAGCGTTGGCTCTTCGGCATGGAAACGGAGATGAGTACCGCAACCCTAGAGTCGAATTCGACTGGCTTTCAAGCAAGGGAAACCTTTACCTTTACTTACACTAGTCTACACCAAGAAAAAACATATTCTGCAACTTGTAGGCATTATTCAGCAGAAGCAAATGAGTGGCAACGTCCTCAGTTTGCTAGTAACACACAGGGCAATGAGAGAGCTGGTCTGGCAAGACCCTCCTTGTGAACCGCTAGAAGTCCTGGTCAGATACATCCACCCCTCCCCACTTACGAGGAAGGAATAATCCTGACAAATTATGTATTTGCTCAAGGAAGTACCTGTTCCCACCAATCCAAGTACAACTGAAACTGCAATAGAACTTTGGCTCAGCATTCCAGTCTAGACCTGCCTGGCTATTGGAATGCGCATCTCTTATGAGGTAGACTTCAGCCCCGGTGTTCTGGCTGTTTGATTAATCAATCAGTCAACATTTTCATCATGCTGGACCTCCAAGGAGCTCAGGGCAGCTTTGGGGGTTCTTTCTTCCCCTGCTTCGTGTTCACAACAGCCCTGCGAGGTAGGTCAGGCCAAGAATGAGTGACTGCCCCAAGATCACACAGTGACATTCAGATGCAGATGGAACTCAGACGTCCTGACCCTCCCCTCTCATCTCTTCCTCAAACTGGCTCTCAATAGCCGTGAAACTATCCTGTCTTCAGACTTTCCTAATAAGATGTGTATATTCACAACAAATTTCCACTTTGGCTGGGTGGCAGTCTGGAAGCCCTTCAGTCCTCCCAGGTTGTGTTTAAGATGACTGTTGTTAGGTTCTCTAGACCCAAGTTGTATTGTATGTAAAGAAATCTGTTGAGTTCCTTGGCAAGCAGCTGGCGTCCCTGTTTGGGGGGAGGCAAGACTGTACAGTGCTATAAATAAAACATGAGGAGGACCTTTGCTGCTGCAAACCCAGTTCCATCCTGTGCAGCACCCTGTCTAAACAGCTAGTTTCTTGCAGGAAGTCCACCTGCAGGGCATGACGGCCCTCCCCCATTGTCTTGTTAACTGGCCCTGGGAGGTATACTGCTTCTGAACACGGAGGCTTGATTTAGGGATCATGCCTACCAACAGACCTACCCTCCTCTTGGAAAGCTTTTGAGCCACCAACACATCAGTTAAGTTGATGAAAAGCTTGGGTATTGTTTGACAGACTGAGCTTGTTTTTTGACCTGACATCAATGGCACTGAATCTCTTTGTAGCATCTGTACCTGCTTTTCGCTGGTTGAGAAATTAGCAGTGCCAATAGAGTTACAATCCTCCAGGTGGTGGCTAGAGATCTCCCGCTATTACAACTGATCTCCAGGTGACAGAGATCAGTTCCCCTGGAGAAAGGGACCACTTTGGAAGGGGGACTCTATGGCCTTATACCCCATTGAAGCCCTTCCCTTCCCAAACCCCACCCTCCTCAGGCTCCACCTACCAAATCTCCAGGTATTTCTCAACTCAGAGCTGGCAGGCACCCCTTATGAGACGAAGAAGTAATCTCACTAGGTGACCTCGCTGATGTGGCCTGCTTAGACCCCTTGATTTATGCTGGTTCAGTTTCCATCTGGCCTCAGTGTCTTAGATTGTCGACAGCAATGCCAGCATGATTGCCTTGCAGGATCAGACCACAGGGTCACCCGGTATGTCTGTCCGTCCAACAGTAACCAACCAGGTGCCCTGAAAAACTTAATGTATGCTATTTTGGAGAACTCTGCTGTTGTCTTCCCCTACCCTTCAGTACTCAGAGGTTTGGTTCGCATCCCAGAGGAATAAACAGGGTACCTCCGCAAAAGTTCTTTGAAGGAATAGAGGGCATCTGAATTACAGTCACACATGGGTGATTTACAAATCAAGACCTGTTTCCAGCAGCTGAATTTCTGCTTTTTCTTTCTATGTCCAATCTAGATCTGAGGGCTCCTCAACAGAGACTACATGAGTAAATCTCGGCTGTTCAAGACCACTGGGTTGAATGAACAGTAACAGAAAAGAGAGAGTAAATCTTGAGTTCGGCTGGCAGAGTGGTGCCTATTGTGGTAAGAAATTTCAGAAATATAGAAGGTTTGGGTTTAAAATGAACCAAAATAGTTTATGAAATCCATATACATCTGTGTCTGCCCTTGCTAGAAAACAGGCTTGACCTTTTTTACTGAAGATGTAAAAAGAAAATCACAGATGTGAGACTTGCCAATACCCCAATTTCCTAGGCAATAAAATATATGACCATTTGGGAAATTGGCAGACTTCAATCCATAAGACTAGCTTCCTGAAATACAGAGAGTTCACACACACACCCTGCTTTCATCTCTCTGATAACATCAAAGCACAGTTTATTTTCCATGATTGGGAAACACCAGGAGTAAACAATGACATTGTATTGATCCTGTGGAATGTGAACTTTTGTTGTGTGAGACCAATGAAGGGAAACAAATTTCCTTCAAGACAATTTCAACTTCTAAGTGTTAAGTTACAACTGTAATCCAGTTATTAAGGGACCCCTTTGATCTTTGGTATAAATATTGGTCGGTTACAACAGACCAGAGCTGACTCCTGCTAGGAGTCAGTCAGAGAGGCCTCTTGTCGCACATGCATGGGGTGGGGGAAACTCTGCTGAATGTTTATCTTTCTGTGTATTCTATCAATGTTTAGGGACTAGGACTCTGAATGTTTTTCTATAATAAAGATTAGTTTTATTTTAAGAAGAGACCTTAGTGATTTCCAAGCTTGCACATCTGCCTTTGGTAAGGGGCGACACTCAGGAGACACACACGAACTAAGGGGGGAGAGTGTGGGTGACATGGGTAAACACGCTTTCACAGGACACGTGCAGCTACACACCCACATCCAAAATCTCACAACACCTATCGGTTCTTTTCTTGATGCACACTTCTTTTGGAAAATCCATGTGAGGCAGATTTAGGTTGTTTCTACATTTGTTTGGTATGGATTGGGACGTATCAGGAAGGGGGGGTGTAATCCGCTTCCACGCAGCCCATCTGTGCACCTTCCATCTTTTCCTTGGCTTTTTTGAGTTCTTTTCAAAACCTGCTTTACTATGACCCTGTTGGAAAGATCCCAGCAAAGCCAGGGTAACTGCTGTGTGGATGGGAAATGGTTCTACCCACTTCAGCACCATTTCTCCTGCTCAAGTCTGGGGGGGGGCATCCCCCCATGTCAGCAGTGAGGGGGGCTTTTTAATATATATATATATATAGCATTTGCTAGATCACTCTAGTGCTGTAACATTATATCTACCAGGTCCTTTGAATTCCCACATTTTAAAAAAAGGCACTCACTCCTCCTGCCACAGATAGTTTGATGGGAAAGACCTGCTAGTTTCTTTTGGAAGAAGAAGAGTGGTGAAATTTCTGGGGGCCTGACACAGTAAGCAGACTGAAGAAATGTTTGCAAGGCTTGCAGTAGGGAGGGGGAAAGAATCTGCAGTTCAAATCATGGATTTTATTTCTGTCTTTTCATTTTCAGGAGTGAAACACCATAAAAGTGGGGCAGAGAGATGGAAAAACTGGAAGAGGGAGAGAGAGAATGATCTCTCTGGTGTCATTTATGTAAACTATGCATTATATCGATATATAGATAATATTGTATAAATCATATTATGTATATTGTATATATTGTATATATGGTGTATATATTATGTATTATATGTATTATATCCATATATATTATGTATATTGTATATATATTATCTCTATATATATAATATTTACTCTGGTATATTCTCTTTCTCTGGTTTTATGGACACAGTTTCCTCCATGGGCACCCACCCTCTTAGGCAGCGTGAATCACGCTGGGCTGGGAAGACTGACAGAGGGGAGGGCAACGGGAGGCTGGAAAGGAGAAGGGGCCTTTGATGACAGCTCTTAGTGACAGTGGTTAAGATTTGCCACATAGGGCAGGCCACATTGGGCTAGGTTAAAATGAGCCACATAGCATTGGACTAGGTTGGCAGACAGGAAGGATGTGAGAGGATAGTGAGCATAGGGCCATATTGGGTGAGGTTAAGATTTGCCACATAGGGCAGGCTGCGTTGGGCTAGGAAATTTGCCACACTGGGCAGGCCCCATTGGGCTGTGGTTAAATTTACAACATTGGGCAGGCCACATGGATCGCGGCAGTGATATTCTTTGCCGTGTGGTCTGCATCCATTCCCTGCCCACGGAGCAGAACCACTTTGTAGCCCGGCAGCAGGACTGTCCCCTCCTCCTGGGGCCCTGGTGTTGCCACCAATGGTCTAGGTTGAATTTTGCCACATTGGGCTGGTTTAAAATTTGCCGCCTGGGGTAGGTCACACTGGGCTAGGTTGAAATTTGCCACCTGGGGCAGGCCACATTGGGCTGGGCTGGTGGACAGGAAGGACTGAGGAAGAAATACAACCACTCAATATCTGAGCCCCTTGGCCTGGCTGTAGCAGAGGGACAGGGCTAGGTTTGTAGACAGGAAGGACTTGGGAAAGCAAATGTACGCGATGAAAATAAAACTACTCCAAATTTGAGCCCCTTGGCCTGGCTGTGGCAGAGGGTCAAAATTTGCCACTGGGGCAGGACACATTGGGCTGGGCTGGTAGATAGGAAGGACTTAGGAAAACAAACACACGTGACAAAAATTAAACTACCCAAAATTAAACTACTGGAGGGGCAGTGGGTCGGAGCCAGTGTTCCTTCTAAGCTGAGTTAGTGTGAGCTACCTCACAGTTTTCTAGCCTACAGCTCACACATTTTTGTCTCAGCTCAGGAAGGACAGCTCCAGAGCAAACTAAATTATGCAGTAGACAAATCGCTCGCTCACAACTTTAATGCCAGTAACCCACCAAGTAGAATTTTTGCTCACAAGACTCCACAGCTTAGAGGGAACATTGGTCGGAGCCCCTTTTCTCTCCAAGGTCCAGTGAGGGGTAGCCCAGCAAGGGGAGGTTAACCCTGATGAAGGACAACTCATCTACCGAGGCCGGGTGCAGGCATGAGCAGTGGGGGCTAAGGATGTCTCCCAGGTAGGAGAACACCTGCTCTCTCTGGACACTAGTGTGTGGGGGGGCAGGACAGGAGGTACGTGGCCGCCTAGGACAGGTCGGGCCAGATGGCAGCTTTCCATGACAAGTACTCCAGGGGATTGGAGTCAATGGGCTTGGTGGGCTTGGTGAGGTACTCCCGCACCATCACCTCCTCTGAGACCTCCACCTGGGCACGCCTGGCTGCTCCAGAGCAGCTGACCTCCCAGCTCACCAGTGAGGACCAGTAGGGGTCCTTCCTGATTGGGCTCTTGGGGGTTGAGGTGCTGGGCTGCTGCTCCTCCACTTCCTCTTCTTCCCTCCTCTTCCATCCCGTCCCCTACTTCCACACTGCTCGGCCTGCAGCCTCCGGGCCTGTTCTCAGAGGGCCTGCCTCCATTCCAAGAGCTCCACGTTGAGCAAAGCAATGCTGCCCTTTACGAGGGGGTTGCAGATGCATGCCACTCTGTACTCCCTGTTTGCCGAGAGGATGCAACTGTGTGGTCACGCCCACCTGCAACCTTCTCCACCAAGACCCCAGTCCTCGGA
>NW_015164763.1:102459-104943 GCF_001447785.1 Gekko japonicus
CAGTGCAGAGACTAGCACCCCGTCCAGCTCGTGAATCAGGGGGATGGCTTCCCACCGGCTGGCTGTATAGGAGCATGGGACATTATTTATATTTATTTTATTTCATTTATACCCCGCCCTCCCCGCGTGCGGGCTCAGGGCAGCTTACATAGGCACAGTAGTGCAATAAAATATAACACGATTAAAACAATTTAGGCACCCAAAGTGCGATAAAATTACACAATTAACCACTTAAACCACAATTCAATCCTACAGGATGCATCAGTAATTAAAATACTATTATATATCACAGTGAGGTCAGAAGAAAGGGGAGGGCCATAGGCTGAGATGTCCCAGATGGCTAATCAGCCCACCCCGACGGCACTGCTCTGCAGTACACGATGGTGGTAATAGTGGCGGCGGCGGCTCAAAAGACTGGCAGAAGAGCTCCGTCTTGCAGGCCTGGCGGAACTGTAAAAGGCTTCAGGACACACACCATCTGGGACAGAGTCACCCAGTCATTTGAGCTTATGCTGGGCTCTTGTCCCTTGTGCAGGATGGGCTTAGACCAGATAACATCCTGCACTGCAGCCTTCTGCTCCACCAGACGCGCAGTCATCACGTAGGTGGAGCTCCAGCGGGTGGGCATGTCGGATGTCCTGTAGGAATCGGTGTTCCAGCCCCTCCCCTTCCCCCTGCCTCTTGCACAGCCAGCGGGCAGCCCAGATGCTGTGAGAGAGGTGGGCATCAAGGTGCTGGCAGGTCTCCAACAAGGAGCGCGTCTGCAGTGTGGCCTTGTCCCAGGTGAGCTTGACGCTGCTCCCTAGCCCGAGCACATCCCTCACCATCAAGTACAGATGGTGCCCTTAAGGCCCACATCCCTCACCCCAGTCAGCATGTCGGCTCCAGCGTCCCTGACCATGTTGCCATGGACGATGTAACCCACGGGGCACCCATTCCCTGTGTGGTCTGCATCCATTGCCTCTGCACGGAGGAAACCCACAATGTGGCCCTGGGGCAGGACTGTCCCCTCTTCCCGGGCCCCTGGGCTTGTCCTGGCGGTCTGGAGGTCCTCTGGTTGCCACCAGGAGGCAGTGAGGGATAAGTATCCAGGCTGCCTGTTGCTCCACAGTCTGCCCTCATGCTCCGGACAACTGGGCCTTGACCATCTCCACAAGAGCGGTGCAAGGAGGGCCCAACTCGCCAGGCAAGGATCCTCTGTGAGGGGATAGAATACCATGGGTCGACACGGCACAGCAGCCCGTGAAAGCCCACGCCCTCGACGACAAAGGTGGTCCATCCAGTGAGGCAAGTGATCACCTCCTGGGCCTTCCCCCCAACCCTTTTGTTCGCCAGTGTCAGTGTCCCCGTGGGAACAATCTCCTGGAGGGTTGCCTGCCTGGAGGATCCACCCCACTCACAGCACCCTCAGTTTGAGTCTTTCTGCTTGGGGTCTTCATACCCCCTTCTCCCTGCTGAGCAGGCCTCTTCTTCCCCCAACTGGGTGCCACTTATTGCTCTGGAGGCAGCAGAATTGGGTGTCTTTGCCGGTGCCTGCGCAGGGTGGTAGATGACAAGTGTTTGTGGTCTGAGCCCCTCCACACCTGGAGGTCGCAGACACGGCCCTCTACCACACAGGTCATTGGGAGGGTTTTGAAGTGGTCCCCAAGTGTGGGCTAGAAATGGGGACCCCAAAGTGGGGCAGGCCAGAGGCTTAGCTGCTGCAGCGTGGTGCTGGGCTTGAAGGACTGATCGTGGGGTGGACTGGAGCAGGAAGCAGCCCCAGGAAGTTTGGATGGGGAGGAGCTAGATGTCCCCCCCCCAATACACCACCCTCAGATTCCTCCTCCGCCCCAAAGAGTCTTAGCAACTACTCCAGTTTGGGCATTGTTAGTAGCTCTTCTGCCTCTGAGTCCATCCCCAAGAGCACATCAGGTGAAAGAGGCTCTGTCTCCGAGACCTCTGGTGACACCCCACTACAGCTGGGCACTGGAGAGCCGGCAGGATAGGCCTGTCCCTCAGGGACAGGGGCCTGTGGAATGGGGGGGGTGGACTTCGCCCCACGACAAACGCCCTTGGTCCCCACTCTCCCTCATGGCTAAGAGGGGCATTGACAACAATTAGGCGCAAGGGTGGGTCCTCAGCTGAGGAATCCACTGGCTTTGCCCCACTGCCTGGCTGTGACAGAGGAAGAGAGTGTGGGTCAGATCCCTGAGCCTGCCAGACACCTCCCCAGCCAGCGCAGGTCCACAAAAATCCCACTTTGGGGGGGGGGAACCCAATAGCTTCACCCCTCTGCCTGGATGTGGCAGAGGAACAGGGGTCGGTCAGATCCCTGATGCTGGAGAAGACTGTTGAGATCCCCTGGACTGCAAGGAGATCAAATCAGTCAATCCTAAAAGAAATCAACCCTGACTGTTCCCTGGAAGGCCAGATAATGAAACTGAAGCTGAAATACTTTGGCCACCCAAAGAGAAGGGAGCACTCACTGGAGAAGACCCTGAT
>NW_015164763.1:104996-134518 GCF_001447785.1 Gekko japonicus
AAGTGGTTAAGACGCTGAACTGCAGGCTGTGGAAGGTCAGTAGTTCAGCAGTTCGAGACCTGGGTGCCGCATGATGGAGTGAGTTCCCATCTCTAGTTCCAGCTCCTGCCAACCTAGCAGTTCGAAAGCAAGTAATTGCAAGTAGATACATAGGTACCACTTCGGTGGGAAGGTAACAGCGTTCCCACTGGCTTTGCCTCTCTGCCTGGTTGTGGCAGGGAGACAGGCGTGGGTCAGAGCCCTGACTCCACCAGACACCTTTCCAGCTGGGAGAGGTGCTTAGAAATCCTACTCAGGAGGGAGTATGTGGTTCCTCAGGTGAGGAACCTACTGGCTTTGCCTCTCTGCCTGGCTGTGGCAGAGGTACAGGGGGTGGGTCAGACCCCTGAGCCCACTGGATATCTCTCCAGCCGGGAAAGGTGCACAAAAATTCCACTTCGGGGTGAAACTCAGTAGCTTTGCCTCTCTGTAGCAGAAGAAAAGGTGCCTCACAGTCTCGAAGCACCAACACTGTTGACTTTCAATTCTTTCCCCCTCTCTCCAACAGTCCTTCTCTAATTGCAGCCTGCTGCAAAGTGAAAGCAGTTACGTGAGCTGGCTATATATCCCTACTGCTCCCATAGAGCAGAATGGGAGCTCTCTGGTTGGCAGCTAGAGTGGCCTATCAAACCTTGGGGGACTAGGATTGGTGTTTCAAGGGCTGTAGAAGTCCATCCCCACCACCCCTTGCCTTGACAATTGATTCATCAGTGCCAGCGTGTCTGGCCTACAAAGTGCTCCCACAACCCCCCTGCAAAACCCGGTTCAGTTCATGGGCAAACCAATTGCATGAACTTCAGTTGGTGAACTACAAACCAGACCCAGTTCGTGACAAACTTCAGTTTGTAATTTAGTTTGTTCCTATCCTCCCTAGTTATTACACATGCCAGTGTCAGAGCAGTCTGCCATCATTGCCAGGGCCAGGTTTCTCAAAATCCATTCCACTTTTTCGTTGCAACTTTTGTTTGCTGTAATGTATTTTAATGGAGCATGTGCAAGTCAACTGTCATTCCTTTTGTTTGCTGTAATGTATTTCAATGGAGCTCAGGAAAATCAGATGGCCTTCTTGGCTCCCATTATATCCACTTGGCCTTCAGACATCTCCCATTATTCTCAACGGGCACTGTTGTACTTTGTTTTAGTACAGCCCCCTTTTGCCATGCCGATGGTTGCCAACCTCCAGGCAGCACCTGGAGATCTCCTGCTATTCCAACTGATCTCCAGGCAACCGAGATCAGTACCCCTGGAGTAAATGGCTGCTTTGGAAAGTGGGACTGTATGGCATCAGTGTTCCCTCCAAGCTGAGTTAGGGCGAACTAGCTCACAGTTTTTTCGCTTCCGGCTCACACATTTTTGTCTTAACCCAGGAAGGGAGCAAACTAAGTTATGCAGCAGCCAAATCGCTCGCTCACAACTTTAATGCCCATAGCTCCCAACATAGAATTTCTGCTCACAAGACTCCATAGCTTAGAAGGAGCATTGTATGGCATTATAGACACACTCCGAGGTCCTTCTTCTCCCCAAACCCTGTCCTCCCCAGGCTCCACCCCCACCCACCCCAAACCACCAGGTATTTCCCAACCGAGAGCTAGAAATCCTCCTCTGGGACCCCAAGACTCCATAGCTTAGAAGGAGCATTGTATGGCATTATAGACACACTCCGAGGTCCTTCTTCTCCCCAAACCCTGTCCTCCCCAGGCTCCACCCCCACCCACCCCAAACCACCAGGTATTTCCCAACCGAGAGCTAGAAATCCTCCTCTGGGACCCTTGCCCAACTGCTGGGGCCCTTGATCTCCACCCAGGCACTGCCTTCCCCCTCCTCAGCACTCCAGAATCCAGGCACAGAGTCCTCCCGGTCCCAAGGAAGCTCGTTTCTCCCACCCCCCATTTCAGGGAGCGGGAGCGAGATCAGAGTCTCGCGGTCCTCCTCCCCGGCGGAGGCTGGCGGAAGAGAAGGGGCCCGGCCCCTCCCGCGCGCCGTCTCTATGGAAGGGGTGGCGTCACATCCGGCTCCGCCCGCAGCTCCTTCCGCCGTAGTTGCAGGAACGCCTTTTGTGCCAGTGAAGCCGCAGAGATTCCGTCATGGTAGGGAAGCCGTGGCGCGGGCCGTTCTCCCCTCTCGGGATAGGTCCGCCTTTGTAGGGTGGGGCCCGGAAGCGGGTGAGCTGGTCGTTAGAACAAGCAGGGGGGTGCTTCTCTGTCCCTCCCGGTGGGGGGCTCAGGGGACGGGGGGTCGTCGCGCTCTCTCTTCTCCATCTTCGCGGCGTTCCTGCGCTAACAAGCGCGGGGATTGCTATGGAGCAGAGGGCTCCCAACGAGATACAGGGACGCGCTGATTTATCAGTCGTTGGGGTTGAAGAAGCCCCAGAAGGGTGCTCTGGGTTTGCAGCAGCAGCAGCAGAAGTCCCGGGTGGGGGTGGGGGGATTAAAATACTAGCATGCGCTGGAACCGCATCCTGTGCTGATGAGTCATGCTTCGGCTTGGAGCATTTTTGGCTGCAGTAATGGTAGGGATAGCTTGGATTTCCGGTCGCACCCAAAAGCTGCTCTTTTATTCCAAGCCTTTGTGTTGCTTAAGCTCCCTCCTGCAAATCTAGGTTGGAGGGGGGCGTCTCTATTCAGACTGTCACCCCCCCCTCCATCCCCACAGTTTGCTGCTTCCTGGTGGAGACTCCTCTGTGGGGTGTTGGCAGCAAACCGCAGTCCCTGCTTGATACCGCCTAGGTTTAAACTGTGCTTGTTTGCATATTATTTTGTTCATACAGTCTCCTAGGCAGGTTTCCCACATGGCACGCTTTTCTCTGAACTTTTAGGCCCTGATAATGATGCATTTCTCAGCTTTGCTTGGCTCAATAGAAAATACTAAGGATGTTGTAATAAACAGGGGTGGTTTAGAGCTGGCTGAATTTGAGATTCGGGGAAACTTTATTCCATTGAATGGTTACTCAGAGGTTGATAGAGCCAGTGTAATAGATTGTATCCTGGCCCCTCTTGAATATCTCCCCCACTTTGAGTTCCTAAAAGTTGGTGATTTCATGGGAAGTAATCATGTCCCAGTCTCCTTTTGTATAGATCGATCTCTAGCACGTTATCTTCTTCCAGCACACAGCTCTTCCCTCTTTCCCAAAATCAAAAGAAAGTTTGTCGGTTGTGCTGGAGCGCCAGCTCTAGTGACATGGCTCGAACCGTAATGGGTTCCATCCCTTGTAATATTCTTGTTAACAAGGTTTTGCAGTCTGATTCAGTGCTCAACTGTTTGCATCATTTGGATGAGGTATTAAAATTGTTGAGGACCCTTCTATGTGAAAAAGAACCTTGATATGACCGCCTCCAAAGTGGAGGAATAGTTGATTTAATAGTGACTGTAAAAGAATGAAAAGGCGGTGTCAGTAGAAGCACCACAAATTTCAGAGTAACTGTACAACATCCGCTCTTCGAGACCTGATAGAACTGAAGAAAATGTACAGAGAACTGATTAAAACGGGGAGACAGAGTGCCCTTAATAAGGAATGGGGATATCTCGTTTCAGTTATGAATAACAACAATAATAGGGATTTCTGGTTTGTCGTCAATACTACTATAAACCCAGCCTCTAAAACCCCATGCTGTATTGCCTCTCTGAAATGGGAGAACTATTTCAAGAAGCAATTCTCTGATGCTAGTGCTAGTACACCTACTACAGCCTTTATTATTCTTGGTCCCAGGTATCAATTAAGGAGGTCATTTGCCTTATCAAGGGATTAAAACTAGGCTCTGATCTAATCCCTAATGAGCTATTTAAGGCTGGTCCACAATGGTGAGCCACAGTTCTGGCCCCAATTTTCACAACATCAGTGGACAAGTACCGAGTTTATGGAAACACTCTATTATTGTCCCAGTATTTAAAAAGGGGCCCAGAAGTGATCAACCAATCAGCCTCCTTTCTTCTTTAGGAAAGCTATACTTCTCTACTAAAGGAGCTCCTGGATGGGATGGAACCAGAAACCTTATTGGGATAGGAACAGATAGGATTTAGGCGGGGTTCTGTGTGACATACGACCTCTGCCTAGTTCTTTATCACCTGGCTGAGAAATACTCATCCTTTAAGGGGTGGGGTGTCTATATGTGACTTTTATTGACCTCAAAGGGGGGGGCGCTTCAATTCTGTAAATTGCCCCAGCTTGTGGAACAAACTTAATCAGACTGCTGTGGACAAAAGACTCCTAGGACTTATTCAGCTACTATATTCGAGTTCAGCTGCCCAAGTATGATGCCAGTATGATAGGAATATAACAAATTTTTTTTTTGACTTGCCCAACCAAATTGGGCAAAGTTTATTACTTATTTTTTAACAATTTACATAGAAAAGAGCCATACATTTTAAAATAGCAAGCTGAATATCTCGCTCACATCATCATATTTGCATACAGCTTGGTTTAATAGTGTATTTTATTGAATACAAAATAAAACAAGGGGGGGAAATGGAATATAACAAATCTATTTAACTTGGAAAAGGGTGTGTGCCTTTTTTGTTTAATTTATATTTAAACGACGTAGGCAACAGTCTTTAAGGACTGCTGCCATCCACCAAGATTAGCCGAGGCTGCGGTGCCTATTTTTCTTTACACAGATGATGCCGTGGCCTTGTCCCAAACTAGGGTCGGGTTGCAAAGGACCTTGCAGTCTTTATCTAATTATTGCTCTCAAGAAAGCCTGGTGATTAACTATTTGAAATCTCAGATCCTAGTTTTCACCAAGACCAGAAAATGGAACCCATCTCAATGTAACAGCGGGTCCAATATTGAGCAAGTCAAGGCCTTCTATTTGGGGATTTTGTTTTCGGCGTATCTGTCTTGGACCCCTCAACTTAGAACAGTCCTTAATGAAGTGCCATAAATAGGTTCTTTCATAAGGGGAGGGGGAGTGTATTCCTGGAGCATTGCAAGCTTTCAATTTGAAAAGTGGTTCCCCTCATCCTTTATAGCTCAGCTATTTTGATTAAAGCTATCTCTGATAACATCGATCAACCCTTAGCCCAATTTTTAAGGAAAATACTGCATATTCCCTGCTGTGTGTCAAACGTATTGCAAACAGAATTTGGACAGATATCCTTGGAAGCCAGAGCATGGCTTTATGCCTTTAAAATATTATTAAAACAGCTCTGTGCTGATGGTTTGTTAGCTGCTCTAAATGGAGATACCCACAAATCGATTTGGATAAACGCCCTGGATGAGAAACTGATGATGGTTGAAATGTTGATTAATGATATTTGGGGGATGGGCACATCCAAAGCATTTTCTCTGATCAAAAAGTGTGTCCTAGAAATCGATTCTAGTAGCCTGATCCTGAGAGCCTGCAGAGTTTGCTCATGCCTGTCTTTTGGTCTTTCATTCCCAAGATCTTCTCCCCCCCCCCTATTGTATACACTATCTTACCATTCCATGTTACTGTAGAGCCTTTTTTGTTTGCAAGATTGAATATTATACCTACAATGTTTTTACAGGGGAGATTTTTAAATAGTCCCTTTTCCCATAGAATCTGCCTCTGTGGCCTTAATAGGGATAGATACAGCGATAAATTACTCTAGTAACTGAAAAAATTTCAGACCTTTTAACCCTTGCATCAAAAAAAAGAAGCAAGTATCTGCTGCTGCTCAAGATCTGTGAATCAATGAGCTTCTAAGAGTATAAAAGGAACAGAAAGTAGTCATGATCATGTGTAGAGTGCTTTCTGCTGAGTAACCAGCATGTTTGTGATTGTAGAAAAAAATAGCCAGGCATCATGACTTTCAGATTCTGGGCTAGAAGCACTTGAGAAAGTATGGCTTTTGTGGGCTCTTTCAGTAGTATGGGGTTGTCTGATACTACAGTCCATTCTACAGGAGAAGGGCCTTGGCTGTTTTCATCTACCTATTGATGCATTCATGGGTGTGTCTGGGGCAAATGTTGTTCCTGTTCATTCTATGTCAATGAGACCTCGAGCTGTTCCTTTTGTATTTAAATAAGAATGGAAGAGTGCTGGCTGGATCAGACCAGTGGTCCATCTAATCCGGCATCTTGATTTCCAGGAGTTACCACCCGAGCAGGTCATGGAAGCCAATGCCTTTCCCCTGGTGTTGCTTCCCAAAAGCTGGTATTCAGAGGTACACTTCAAAATTCTTTTTCGCTATCACAGCTAACAGCCATAAATAGGTCTGGTCCACTGCCTATTCTGAATGTCCTGCCCATCAACTAAATGGGGTGTCCCTGAGTTCTAGTATTTTGGGAGAGGCAGAAAAACTTATTTCCCCTTCCTCCCCACTATACACAGTTTTATGAACCTCTGTCATCTCCCTGCTTCCTTGCCTTTTTTCCTGGACTGGAAACCTTAAGCCTTTCCTCACAGGGAAAGTGGTCTTTCCTTTTCATCATGTTGGTTGTGCTTTGCTAGCTTTACGGTGTTCTTTTTGAGATGGGAGTACCAGAATTGTACAGCATTCCCAATGTAGCCACATCGTAGACCTTTATAACCACATTATGGTACTGGCTGGGTTTTTTTTGACCCCTTTTGTAATAATAATCCCCAACATCGAACCTGCCTGCCAGGGCACGTTGTGATGGCCATGAGCACAGATAGCTTTAAAAGGGGGTTAGACAGATTCATGGAGGAGAGGGACCCATGACGGCTACTAGTCATGATGACTGAAGGAAGCCTCCATATTCATTAGTAACAAAGCCCTGAATACCAGAGCTGGGAAGCAGCAGCAGGGGAGGGACTCAGTTTGTGCTCCAGGGCAACTGGTTGGTGTGACATGAGATGCTGGCCTACATGGATCACTGGTCAGATCCAATAGGCTTATTCTGATCTTATGGTTTTTCCCACCCATTCTGCCGCCGCTTTCATTGAACCAGTTAATCACACAACCCCAAGATCTTTTTTCCCTGTACATGTGTAAAATCACCACAGTTTTAGCACCATGCATGAATTCGTTTGTTCCAGAGTGCATCATTGTATACTTCTGTACGCTGAACCTCATCTGACGCTTTGAGGACCCCTCACTCTTCCCTCCCTCAGAGGCAGATTTTTCCCTCCAAAAAGTTTTTGTTCCCTTCCGTGACTGAGCCGCCTCAAGTAATGTGGTTTTCTTCCTCGACTTTAAAAAAAAAAAAAAAAGAGGCACACACCAATCAAGCCTTGAGTGAGCAGCTGACTCTGGAGCCTGGAACCTGAGGGAAGATTCAGGAGCCGTCTTTACTTCAACCCCTCCTCCAAATGGCACTCGAGACGACGTAAAAGTCAGACAGAACAAGAGATTTTATTTAAAAGACAGGGGAAGGTCAGGGGAAGTCAGGAGTTGTTAACGTCGAGGCAGAAATCAGTGGTTGTACGGATTGTAGTTCTTTATACAGGCAAATGAGAGTTATTGCAGATTATTTTCTTAGTTATTGAGGTCTTAATATTGAGAGGCTTTCCCCCTGTGTTTCCCAAACACCACAGTTCTTCTTAATAGAATTTCCTATTTCTCCTCTGGTTTCCTTGAGGCTGGTACTTTCTTTCAAGATCTAACTCCCTTCCTTTTAGTCCCTAATTTCTATCTAGCTCTTGAGGCGTCTCAAGCAGTTTCCTTTCACAACAGACCAGGGACGATCTCCTCCCAGAGAGAACTCTCCCTGTTTAACTGGGCAGGGATTCTTCTTATTTCCCTAGACGATATCCTCCCTTTCCTTTGACCTGAATGGGAGTCTCATCTCACTATCCAAACAACCCTGCCGAATCTCATTTGCCGTTCTCGTGTGAGCCCAGGTTGGGACTCAGACTCTTTCAGTTCTTTGCCTGAATTCTCCCTCATAGCGGATTTTCAACAGTTATGATACAGAATCCCCTCTCTCCTCTCAAATCAGGAATCTGTCAGAATAATCACACACCCCCCCCCAGCATCCAGCTAATATTGTTTCTTCAGGCTGGTGCTGGCCAATCGGAGTGCTTGGAGCAGCCTGTCACTCAAAGCCTGGCTCCAATCCTGTGAGGATTTCACATACCCTCACAGTGCAGCACTTTGCAGCTTGTTTTAAGGGCTGTCCATCACAGCTTCCTATTCCCCCAATTTGGCGGGATTTTTGTCTTCATGAGCCACTTTGGTTTTTGCCATTATGAATAACTTGGTGTCATCCGCAAACGTGGCCTTTTCCTGCGTTGATTACTGCTTATTTCAAATCGCTAATGAACAAAATAAACAGCACTGGTCCTAATAAAGGTCTCTGACAGACCCCACCAGTGTTCCCTCTAAGCTGAGTTAGTGTGAGCTAGTTCAGTTTTTTGGCCTCCGGCTCACACCTTTTGTCTTAGCTCAGGAAGGAGGGCTCCAGAGCAAACTAATTTATGCAGCAGCCAGATTGCTCGCTCACAACTTTAATGCCAGTAGCTCACAAAGTAGAATTTTTGCTCACAGCTTAGAGCGAGCATTGGACCCCACTGCTTGCTTCCTTCCGTGGTCAGAATGAGCAAAGTTATCATGGCAGAGCATGGCAGGAGGGGTAGCCCTACAGATATGTGGGTCCAAGGGCACATAAGAGCTTTGTAGGTGATATCCAGCATCTCAAATTGGACCCAGGAACTGGTCCAATGAAGGGTCTGCACATTGAGTGTGATAAGCATAACCTGCCTAGTGCCCCACAGTAACTGAGTTGTAGAGCTCCACACTAACTTGAGTTTCCAAATTGTCTGTAAAGTGCAAACCCCTGTAGAGTGCATTGCAATAGTGTAGCCTTGAGATAATCATAGGATGGAGCCACATGGCCACGTCAAAGTATGGGACCATTTGCACTAAATGTGGCAGTGAATTCCACATGTTCATTGCTCTTTGGGTGAAGAAGGACTTCCTTTTATCCATTATAAGCCTACTGCTCATTAATTTCATTGGGTGCCCATGAGGTCTTGTATTGTGAGAAAGGGAGAAAATAACTTCTTTATCTTCTCTATCCCATGCATAATTTTTGTAAACCTCTATCATGTCACCCCTCAATCGTCATTTCTCCAAGCTAAAGGACCCTAACCTCTTTAACCTTTCTTCATAGGGAAGGTGTTCCACCCCTCTAATCATTTTAGTTGTCCTTTTCTGCACCCTTTCCAGTGTTATAACATCTTTTTTGAGATGTGGTGACCAGAACTGTACTTTTAGTTTTGATAATTGTGTAACAATAGCAAAACTGTGTAACTATAGCAAAAAAAAAAAAAGCAGAAGAGGTTTGGAGTAAAAGTTGTTGCAAATTTTGGTTTGGTTTCCTACGATAACTTACGACAAGCACTTCATCCTGAGTGTCGTTCTGCCTGCGTTGCCTGTCGGAGGCTTGGGTCCAACCATGTGGAAATGCAAACAGATTTTTGCAGAAGATCTTGTGCAACACACCTAGCACTTTCCTCCTCCTATATCACGAGGCCCAAAAACCGGTTACACAGGATCTTGCATAAGCGGAAAGGCAAGCAGGGGCAGTGGCTGCCGCAGCTTTTTTCTTGCATTTCTGCTTACACAAGAGCTCTAGTACAAGTGGACATTTGGGCTGGGCCCAACCCAAAAGGTTTTTTGTTCGTCTGTTTGCCGTCAGGTCACAACTGATTCATGGCGGTCCCTGGTGGGGTTTTCAAAGCAAGAGATGTTCAGCGGTGGCTTGCTTTTGTCTGCTTTCACATCATGGTTCTAATATTCCTTGGAAGTCTCCCGTCCAAATACTAGCCAGGGCTTGACCCTGCTTAGCTTTCCAGGATCTGATGAGATCAGGCTAGCCTGGGCTATCCAGGTCAGGTCACCCAAAAGTTACTATGGTCCCAGTCACACGGGCAGGAAAATGCGCGGGGGGTGGTGGTGGTGGGGAACGTGGCTGTTAGCCCCGGGGCTAAAAACCGCACGGTTGCTTGATCAGACCTACCGATCGAGGTCCCGTGGTAGGGGGGAGGTGCCGATCACTCCACTGTCCTGCGGCGCGGCAAAGAAGCGGGGCAAACAGGTTGTTTGTTTTTTTAATTTAAACTCAAATGTGCGCATGCTCCCTTGGGTGCGTGTGCACATCCGTGGAGACTTTGAAAAAAAATTTCCGGGGGGACATGGGTGGGCGCCGGAACTACCTCCGGAAACGTGATCAGACGCCCGCCCTTGCCCCGCGGTTTCAGAAAACTAGTACCTCCGAGGTACTAGTTTTTTACTGCGCGTCTTCGGCGGGAAGCCTCGGTTGCGCCACGGGAGCCCGACGCTTCCCAGATGTGCCGGTGAGATCACGCCCAGAAACTCCGCCTATCTTCCGTCCCTCTAGCGTGCCTAATGCTCCGTGTGACCGCAGCCTATGTTAGAAATGACTATTCAGTGCATAGGAATTTCTCGTCGCTCTAAGCAATGACTGTAAGCCAAAGAAAGGAATGGGGACTCCTAAAGCCATCTTGTATGCCAACAGGCATCCGGTGTCCAGGTCGCTGACGAGGTCTGTCGTATCTTTTACGACATGAAAGTTCGAAAGTGTTCTACACCCGAGGAAGTCAAGAAGAGGAAAAAGGCAGTTATCTTTTGCCTCAGCCCAGACAAGAAATGCATTGTCGTGGAGGAAGGCAAAGAGATCCTCGTGGGCGACATTGGCGTGACGGTCATGGATCCTTTCAAGCACTTTGTGCAGATGTTGCCAGAAAAAGATTGCCGCTATGCCTTGTACGATGCAAGCTTTGAAACAAAGGAGTCCAAAAAAGAGGAGCTGATGTTCTTCTTGTGGTAAGGTTAAAAAAGCGACAGCGCGTGGGCGGCAGTGCCATGCAGCATTCTGGGTCTCTGCCAATTAAGTTACAAGAACAAACACAGCAGATATGTTAGGGATACTGTGAGCACTGTCTGCATGGTCAGAAGAGAAATGTCCATCCTTGTTGGGGGAGGGAGTCTTGCTTGGGATCATGGTGCATCTATGTACTGGCACCCTTGTACTCCTTCAAGACTCTTGCAGAAGGGAGGTGAGTTTTGCACCCAAGGCAGTGTGCCCCCCCCCCCCGGTAATGAGTCTGGTGCTCTCGGGGGGGAAATCTCAGGTGAACTCTGTCATGTGTGACCTAAGGAAAGAGGCAGGTTTTGTCTTCTTGTCAAATTTGTCCCAGAATGCAGCCTGCTACTTTTGTCCCACTGCACCCATTTTACTTGCATGTCTCTGCCCTAATTTCCATTTTTTGGCCACACAAGATTGTAATGGAATCAACACAAATACAAATACAATACCTTTATTGGAATCCATGAACTAGCTTTTTAGTACTGCGAGAGGAAAAGGATCTTGTCCATGCAGTGGTGTCTGCTATTTTTAAAAGTATGGAATAAAGCTACTCTTGTGGCTTGGTGATTATTTATTTATTTGTTTGTTTTGTTTTATTAGATTTACTAGGCCTCCCTTCCCTAGAAACAGGGCTCAGGGCAGCTTACAACAAAATAGTGTATAAATCTAAATTTAAAACTAAGTTAAAATAACCCAATAATCACTAATAAATAAAAACAGCATACATATAGTATATAAGATGGCGGAAAGAATTCCAGCTCCCCAGCCTCCCGGGGGAGGGGGGTTACGAGGGATGGGGAATTATGTAAGAGTACCAAGGACGCCCTGTCGAAGGCCCGGCAGTGCATGCCCTGCGGAAAGGTAACAACTCCCACAGGGCATAGATGTCTTCTGGCAGAGCGTTCCACCAGGCAGGTGCCAGGGCCGAGAAAGTCCTGGCCCTGGTCAAGGACAGCCAGACCAGGGACCACCAAGAGGTTCTCATTTCCTCCGTGTAGTGCTCTTCCAGGGGCATACTGGGGGAGGTGATCCTGAAGATATGTAGGTCACTAACCTTGGTTTGTTTGAATCTACTAACCAGGGCACCAGAAGGGGCTCCACTTAAAATGAAAATGATCTACGCAAGCTCTAAAGATGCAATCAGAAAGAAATTTCAAGGTATGTAATCTCAAGTGGTCCTTCACTCATTATCAGACGTTTTCTGTGTTGGGAGCAATGTTCCCTCCAAGCTGTGGAGTCTTGTGAGCAAAAATTCTGCTTTGTTGAGCTACCAGCAGTAAAGTTGTGAGTAAGCGATTTGGCTACTGTGTAAATTAGTTTGCTCTGGAGTCATCCTTCCTGAGTAAAGGCGAAAATCTGTGGGCTGGAGGCTAAAAAACTGTGAGCTAGCTCACCCTAACTCAGCTTAGAGGGAGCACTGGTTGGGAGTTAATATTTTTAAAGAATTGCTGTTTTGCAGGACTGCTGATCAAGGTAAACTAACTGACATAAGGTTACCTGATGCTCCAGGTAAATAAGAGTTGCACTCGTGCCTAAGAGCAAAATCCATGTGCAAGCCCACTGAAATGAACATGACCTATGCACGAATACCATACAAATCAATACTTCATTTTAATTCGTATTGTATGGGAGAACTTTCTGGTGGATTGTGCCACACAGAAGCTTGGCAAAAGCTGCCTGGTTTTGTTTGGTACATAATTATTGCCCTGTTGTGTACTATACAGAGTGTATTTTCCTGTGCACCACTACTACCAGCTGAGGTGGCTATTCTTGTCTAGTGAGGTGGGTTGTTAGAAACCAAGACTTGCTGACGTGCCTCCTTTCCCCACTCTTCTCCACATTCTCTAACCGCTGTTGCCATCAAACCTCCGTTTTGGTTCGCCTTCTTCCTTCCCCACCCATTTTTAACATAGTACCAGCTTCTTTCTAGCTATTACAGCACCAAAATGTGGAAAGCTAGTGGAAGAAGTAGAATCACACCAAATCCCATTACCTTGTTGAGGAACACAGCCTTTCCAGAGAGCAGTGACTTCACCAGGTGTTGAGCCATTAATCAAGGCATTTCCAAGTGGTCAATGTGCTGTTTACCACAAAAGGCTCATGCTGTGTTAACATTATGTCGAGGAAAAGGACACACAGAACAGGTGATCTGTTTGTATTGCCCAGCAAAACCTCAATTCGATGAGACTGCCTCCAGATAGACTTTCACCATCTGGAGATGTCCCACTCCTTTTTAGAAATATTTTTAGGAGCCTGAACCACCCCTCCTCCCTGTCAGCTGGCCAGATGGCACAACTCCATGCCCTCTTTGCCTTGTTCTATCCTTGTTCTAAGCCTGGTTAAGAGAAGATTGTGTGGTGTGTGTTTGACTCAAGCCCCTTGCCTTATAACTGGGGCCAGAACCTGTCCCTCAATCAAACCTGCGCCTGCCCACGAATGCCTGCATCTCATGAGCTGCAAAGCACCTCTCCTGACACACATTACACGTCTCTCCTGTTCTTATTCCAGATTAGTTTTGAATTATTTGCTGCCTGAATGCTGGATCCCTGCCTGGGGAATCTCACCTTTTCCCAGAACGTCACGGATAGGTAGCACTAGTGTCTGCTTTATCTATTGCTCTGCCTGTTTTGGTCTCTTGCCCCCCTCCGCACAGTGTGCATGGAAGTTTGGAATCTGTGGCTCTTAAGATGAGCTGCATAAGTGTTAAGCACAGTATTAAAATGCTTGACATAATTTTGACAGCTTGCATTTACTAATTCGTCAGCCCTGTTCGTTTGTTGTTCCCTCATTATATATTTTTTTGTTTCTGATTACAACCAACCTGGATCGCTGTTATTCCTTTTAGGCTTTTAAAGGAGCAAAGAAGCTTCGTTAGCAGATCCGTCATAGCCCTTTGCATGGTTACTGCCAAGGTTGGGAACTACACCAGAGCCAGTTTGGTGTGGTGGTTAAGTGCGTGGACTCTAATCTGGGAGAACCGGGTTTGACTCCCCACTCCTCAACTTGCACCTGCTGGATGACCTTGGGCAAGGCGTAGTTCTGATAAGAGCTGTCCTTGAAAAAAGAGCAGTTTCTGTCAGAGCTCTCTCAGCCCCGCCCACCTCACAGGGTGTCTGTTGTGGGGAGGGGAAGGGGAAGGAGTTTGTAAGCTGCTCTGAGACACCTTTGGGTGGTGAAGGGCGGGGTATAAATCCAATCTCTTCTTCTTCCTTTAAACTGGGTGTAGAATGTAAACCAGCAGCTCTTTTAGCATAGGAGTGAGAGTCAGCGGAAGGGAGGGTTTCTTGCTTACACTCCAGCAGTTTTTGTGTGGTTCCGAGCCCGACTGGGAAGTCGGCCACATTCATATTGACTGGTATCTAGCTTACATGTGGCTCCCTGGCCACGTGCGACACGGCCAGATTCATGGCGGTCTTCTAAGGATTCTTTGGCTCCTCTCTCCTGTCGCTTTTGCTCCGATAGCGCTTGTGGGCACCTCTTCGGTGACTTCATGATCTCCGGTCCTGCCCACGATTAAATGTGGAATGAGTGAAACACCTGATCTGCTGCACCTGCCTTACTTGTATTTCTTTAATTTTACTTTCCACATATATCCTGCTTTTCTCCCTAATTGGGACTGAAAGCAGCGTGTCCTGTCGCTCTCCCCTCCTGCCCTCTGTCCTTGTGAGGTAGGCGAGGCAGAGGGATTGGCCCAAGGTCACTCCTGAAGCTGCCATGGTAGAGTGAGGATTCAAGCCCAGTTCTCCCAGGTCTTAGCCCTACACTCCAGGTGCTGTGCCGTGCCAGCAGTAAGGGCTTGCAGGGGCCCAGTTTGTCCAGAAGTAGCTACTGGCAGATGTCATACTAGGCTAAACCTATCCTTTCTGTTTAGTTTGATTTTTACATTACCCCCCCCCCACACACACACACACCCTTCTTCTGTGGGACTCTCATTTGGGAGTTGGGTGCTGTGGCCTTGGCTTCCACAGGCCGCGTGACACTTGGTTGCAGAATGATGTCATTCGTTCCTCCAAAGGCCCTCTAGCAAAAAGGAGAGGCTGTCATATTTTTAATTCTGAACTTGGCCCTAGAGTGTGGAGCAAAAAAATCTGCACAAAGGAGCCAGGGACAGACAGGGAGGAGGTCTGGAAAAACCTGAGGGGGGGGGGGGGGATCCAGGTTGGCAGAAAAGTCTGAAAAATAAAAATAAGTTTAAAAATCGGGATAACCCCCCCCCCAAATAATAGAAACAATGTCCATAGCTTTAAGAAACGAATGCCCACTGAGCTCTTACGTGACTACGTTCTGACTTCTCACTGACTCTGTTGGGGGTTGCTAGGTAACTACAACAGTATTGGTGAGCCTCCTTCGTTTCTGTAAATCAAAGGTGGAACAGAGCAGAGGTGAACTAAGAGGCCTAAAACAGCCCAAAACAGCCCATTCCCTGTCATCTCACCTGGTGGAGGAAGCATTTTCTGGGGCCAGGCCTGACAGTGGCCTCTGCACAACTTGCTGGCCTTGTGGCCGTACAACTTGCTTGGGTGACTCACAACTGCAGAGCTTGCATGACTTGACCAGCCTGGAGGTGGCTGCCAAAAAACTCACCCATGCGATTCACGACTGCATGAGTTTTGCTGCTTGGTTGGACTTTTCCTGGGGAGAGGCTGCTGGGGTGGGGGAGGAGGGCAAACTGGAGGGGGCAGATACAGATAGGTTGGTTGGTAGTTGGAGTGAAGGAAGCAGGAAAAAGGGGAGGGGCTATATAGGCTTTCAGGGGAGAGGAAGGAAAGCCGGAGGGGACGGATACAGATAGGTTGGTTGGTAGTTGGAGTGAAGGAAGCAGGAAAAAGGGGAGGGGCTATATAGGCTTTCAGGGGAGAGGAAGGAAAGCCGGAGGGGACGGATACAGATAGGTTGGTTGGTAGTTGGAAGGAAGGAAGCAGGAAAAAGGGGATGGGCTGTATAGGGTATAGGCTGTATAGGTTGCCAGGGGAGAGGAAGGAAAGCTGGAGAGGACAGATAGGCTGGAGAAGAAGGAAGCAGGAAAAGGGGAGAGGCTATATAGGCCACCAGGGGGGGAAAGGAAATAGTGTGGGGAAGGGGAAATGGAGGGAAATTAAACCCTCCCCACAAGCCCATCTTTGAGTCCTACTAGTAGGTTATTTATTTTGTTTTATACCCTGCCTTTCTCCCCGAAGAAGACCAAAAGCAGTTGGCATCATTTTCCACTGCTCCATTTTATCTACACAACAATTCCGAGAGGTGCACGGCTGGCCCGAGGTCACCCAGCGAGCTTCCAAGGCAGAGTGGGGATTCAAACCTGAGACTCCCAGATTCTACTCCGACACTAACCACGATACCACACTGGCTTTCTGTTTACCGACTGATTGAAAAATGCTTCTTTCCTGCCTTTTCCCATTGTGAAACAGTCCCGAGGCTCACAACATATGCAGGCCACAAAAACACGCAAAACAGCAAAACGTTAAGAACAATACAACAGAGTCAAAACTAATTGCGAAAAGACTGTCCACAGCTCACCATAACCTAAAAGAGGAATTCAGCCAAAGTCTCCGTGAACTGAGTGGCTGAGCGTTCCCCTCACCTCCCACCTCCTCTGGTGGGCCATTCCGCAAGACAGGAAGAATGGCTGGGGGGAAAAGGAAACATGATCAGGCAGCCGAGGAACGAACCATCCTATAAGAGGGAATCCAAAGCAGGGCTTAACTCCGTGGCTCCCGCCGCTACCTAACTTGTTCTCTTTCTTTTCTAGGCATAAAGCATGAATGTCAAGCGAATGGGCCAGAGGACCTCAACAGAACATGCATTGCTGAGAAGCTGGGTGGCTCCTTAATAGTGGCCTTCGAAGGCTGCCCTGTGTAGTGCCACACTTAACAAGGATGATATTTGGTGTAAAGGACCAGAGCATTGTTAATTGTCAGGACGTCGTCTCTTTAGAATAAAATAGATTTCGGGGGAAAATGGTTGGCATATAAATAGCCTTTTCAAATTAATAAAAAAAATCCTCTCAAGGTTATATTGTCGTGTGGTGATGTATGTGTTGGGATGACAATCTCTCTATTACCTTCAAGTGTGTAGTCACCATCAAAGTTACAAGACTGCTCTTTCCAGTGAAGTCTTGAGGACTTGTTTGGGTAAAGACAGCAGCTGTGCGAAGAACAGATAAAATCCACTCTTAGAAGGCCACCTAGGGAAAACAGTGCCTCAGAGCGAATAATAGTTTTATACGGATAAAAAGGGATGTGTGACATGAAGGAAGTGTAAACTTCTGGGGTAAATGTGCAGAGATTTTTATTTCTGTGGGGGAAGTAAAGCTACAGCGCATGTAGGCCTCTTGGCAGCACCCTGCCTGTGGAACTGGTGGTAGTTACATTTACTACGGGAGTGGTTTTCTCTCTGAGGTTTTCAGTGAGTGTGCCTCATATTTATGCGGGAAAGAAGGATTCAGAATGCATCAGTTCTGACTGATCAAGCACGATTGGTCAAATAGTGGGCGATTTAACCATTTTCATTGACCTTCATCCTAGCATTGATGAGATGAGGGCCTGAGGCATGAAGCATGTTAGTTGAAAGGGTCAGGCATGACAGAATGAAATGCCAGCCTAACTGTGGTCACACATAAGCCATACTACCAGTCTAAATAGTTCAGCTTTTGGGGGGGAGGGGGGCAAGAGCGGCCTTCTTGGATATTATGTTGAAGATTCCTTGACATACCTTCAAAAAAAAACAAAAAACTTTCGGTTAGTTCAGTGTCACCATTATGTGCCTGTTAGTATCAATGCAGGTTTCTGTATGGACTTAAATTTGCTTGTAATTGGGGTTAGTTAGTATGACAGCCCCTCACACTTCCCTCACTCAGAGGTAGATTTTCCCTCCAAACTTTTGTTCCCTTCTGTGACTGAGCTGCCCCAAGTAACGTGGTTTTCTTATTTAAAAGACTGTCCCACCCTGTCACAGAGATATAATTTGGCTTTTAGCCCAGCCCTAGAACCTGAGGGAAGAAGAAGGAGCCCTCTTGGGTTGAACCCCTTCAAATGGCATTTGAGACGATGTAAAAGTCAAACAGAACGAGATTTTATTTAAAAGACGGGGAAGGTAAGGTGTAATCTGAAGTTGTTAACTTCGAGGCAAAATCAGTGGTTGTACAGATTGTAATTCTTTATACAGGCAAATGAGAGTCATTGAAGATGATTAGTTATTGAGATCTTAATACTGAGAGGCATTTCCCCTGTATTTTCCAAACACTACAGTCTTTCTTAATAGAGTGTCCTGTTTCTCTTATTTCCTTGAGGCTGGTACCTTCTTTCAGTACCTAACTCCCTTCCTTTTAATCCCTAATTTCTATCTAGCTCTTGAGGCGTCTCAAGCAGTTTCCTTTCTCAACAGACCAGGGATGATCTCCTCCCAGAGAGAACTCTCCCTGTTTAACTGGGCAGGGATTCTTCTTATTTCCCTAGAAGATATCCTCCCTTTCCTTTGGCCTGAATGGGAGTCTCATCTCACTATTCAAACAACCCTGCCAAATCTCATTTGCCGTTCTCGTGTGAGCACAGGTTGAGACTCAGACTCTTTCAGTTCTTTGCCTGAATTCTCCCTCAGAGCAGATTTCCACCAGTTACGGTACAGAATCCTCTCCCTTCTCTCAAATCAGGACTCTGAATGCCCATTCCCCCTCAGCACCCAGCTAATAAAAAATTCTGTGCCCTTACCTGGAGCTGGCCAGTCAGAGTGCATGGAGCAGCCTGTCTCTCAAAGCTCTCCATTCTTCTTCTTTTTTAAATTTATATTTATTAGTTTTCAAGTTTACAACCATTTGTCCACATAAATATATACATTCCAGAGTCTTTTACTTATTTTCTAACCAACTATACATTCCCGACCACCTTGTTACAAAAATTTCTTCTTTTCCTTGCAATATTAGATTTAATTTATCCATTTCAGCTACTCCCATCAGTCTTTCTATTATTTCTTCTTTTTTGGGTATTTTAGCCCATAGTATTCTTGTAATTGTAATTCTATCACATGTGGTGGCAATGTGTAAGAGTGCAAAAATACTGGAAGAACATACAGAACATAATACAGCAAGTAGTAAAAGTTAAACTGGATCTAATACCTGAAATATACTTATTAAACATGATACCAGAGAAGACCTTAGTTACAATGCAAAGTATCTGATAATATATTTAATTTCAAAGCTCTCCGTTCTTGAGGACATTTAACTCCTCACCTCTCGGTACTAGTGCGGCATTCTGAAGCCCATTTGTGCGGGCTGTCCATCACAATTAGTTTGTGGGAGAATGTTGGTATGGGATGATAGACCTCTCTGGTTTGTAGTTAAATATTAACATAGGGAGTTTTGTGCCCTGTCTTGGTTTCCGTACACTGTGTGCTCCTTAAATAGACGGTTTATAATTTAGGTAGGAGGCAGTGTGGGGAAGGCGGTTCCAATGGTGCCAGAATTTTAAGACAATGTAAAAATGAGCAATCTTTGCAACTTATGGTGACCTTGTAGCCTGGGCCATCCAGGTCAGGGTATTTGAATAATACCTGTTGAAATTTCAGAAGTCTGAGTGGCAGGTGAGCACTGCAGTGTTCATGAGGTACCTTCCCACTGCAAAACTCTTAATTAGGGTTCATATCACCCAGTGGGAAAGAACAGTGAGCAGGATGACATGGGCTTTAAGAGGCTACTAATAAACATTAAATGATTGAAGATTTTATTTGCCCCAGGATAGCTTCTTGTAAAGTGGGACTTTGTGCTCCTCTGAGTCCACAAGGGGCTAGAATTATTTGTCCCTGTTTTAATATTTGAACACTTGTGTATGTATGCAGAACACAGATGTAGTTTAGAGATGCTATAGAACAAAGTTTGAGTCCAGTTGGCACCTTCAAGACCAACAAAGTTTAATTCTGGGTGTAAGCTTTCATGCACTTACTTGGTTTTAAAGGTGTCCAGGATTCAAACTTTGTCCTGTTGCTTCAGAGCAGCGCGGCCACCCACCTGAATCAACTTTAGAGATGCTAATTATTGTTCCCATGGATGGTCCAGCGTTCCAAGTCCAAAAACAACAGAACGGGACCCCTTTGTTTTAGTTCAGCAATTTATGGTAGCATCTCGTTTGCAGGAAATGTCACTGCATGGTGATGAACCTTTAAGCCGAAGACCAAAACCAGAGGCTCCTTTCTCATTGCTCCCACGCTCAAAAACAGCAGCATTGCAACACGGCCCCTGGCAACACTGACTGACCGAGAATCCTCAGGGCTAGGAATTATCTGACTGGGTATGGAAGACCCGAAAATTAGCCAGGCAGTGTCTGTGCACAACATCCCTTAGCAGCATCTCAAAAACGAGTGGCCTGTTTCTGCAAGGGGAGCTGGGGGGAGGGCTCTGCAGCTTACCTGGCTGCTTCTTGCTCTGACTGAGGGCTGCTGGGAGCAGGGGGTGGGGCTTGTTGCATGTGCCTGCCCCCTGGGCTCTTTACTGCCGGAGCTCAGCTCCTGTGCGCTCCTGCAGGAAATGACCCCTGGTAGCATCTCATTTGCAGGAAATGTCACTGCACGGTGATGGACCTTTAAGCTGAAGACCAAAACCAGAGGCACTTCCCCTCAACATCGTTCTCATTGCTCCCACGCTCAAAAACAGCAGCATTGCAACACAGCCCCTGGCAGCACTGACTGACCCAGAATCCTCAGGGCTAGGAATTATCTGACTGGGTATGGAAGACCCGAAAATTAGCCAGGCAGTGTCTGTGCACAACATTCCTTAGCAGCATATCAAAAACAAGTGGCCTGTTTCTGCAGAGAGAGATGCCTGATAAGTTGTTCTAGAAAGTGTGGGTCTGTGGGAAAACAAGATTGTTCCTCCTCACCGCAGCTGTTTTGAGTGCCTGAAAAGATGGCCCAAGGCATGGTAAAGGTAAAGGTTTCCCTTGCTTGAAAGCCAGTTGAATCCGACTCTAGGGTCATCTCAATTTCCAAGCCGAAAAGCCAGTGCTGTCCGAAGACACCCCATGGTCATGTGGCCGGCATGACTAAACACCAAGGCGCACGGAATGCTGTTACCTTCCCACCGAAATGGTACCTATCTACTTGCAATTTCTTGCTTTCGAACTGCTAGGTTGGCAGGAGCTGGGGCCAGAGACGGGAGCTCACTCCGTCATGCGGCACCCAGGTCTCGAATTACTGACCTTCTGGCCTGCAGTTCAGTGTCTTAACTACTTGAGCCACCGCAGCTCCTTGGCCCAAGGCATACTGGCCAGTAAAACGTGGGCAATTTCCACTCTACTGTGTCTGACGAAGGGAGCTTTGAGTCTCAGAAACTCTTGCTGGTCTCTCAGGTGCTCCTGAGGTCGAATCTAACTGTTCTACTGGAAACCAACACAGCTGGCCTCTGAACTATCTTTTGGGCAAGGAGATGTCCCTTGGGGAGGGTCTTGATCCACCTGGGCCATTACTGGTAATTCTAAACAAACAGTTCCATTATCTTCACCCAAAGAGTGATTAACACACGGAATTCACTGCCCCAGGAGGTGGTGAACGGCTGCAAGAGGGAATTGGATAAATGCAGGGCATGTATGGAGCAGAGACCCATCGGTGGCTATTAGCCACAAGGTATAGATAGGAACTCTCAGTCTGGGGCAAGGGATGCTCTGTATTCTTGGTGCTTGGGGGGGGGTCAACAGTGGGAGGGCTTCTAGTGTCCTGGCCCCACTGCTGGACCTCCTGATGGCACCTGGTATTTTTGGCCACTGTGTGACAGAGTGTTGGACTGGACGGGCCATTGGCCTGATCCAACGTTGGCTTCTCTGATGTTCTTAATTCTTCAAAATAAAACATCTTAAAGCATTGATGATGTAGGAGGACAGTTATCTTTTCCTAAGAAACTGCAGCATTCCTTTTGGTTTGTCAGTTTCCATCCTCTGTTCTCTCTCCTGGACCACGTTTCCCCACCAGAGGTACATGGGAAATTACCCTGCACCCTGTGGAACCACCTCTTTGAGACGCTGGGGGAGTCCATGATTGACTGATGATGGACAACATACTAGGATGGTTTATAATGGGTGAAATAATTGCAGTGATTAGTGTGCAAACAGAATGCTCAGATTCAGCAGAAATGCTGGTTGGGGCTTTCTGCCAACCCAGGAATGAATGTAGTTCTTAGAAAATGGTTGAAAAGATCCATTAAAGACTCGTTGCAGCAGAATGTACCTTTATTCCTTTAAAGATATGAAAATACAATTTTAGTCACTAATGTCTTTTTTTGTCTACAGCAAATTGTGTATAGTTTAGGAATGTGTAAGGCATTTGGTACGGTGAATAGCATATCCTGGATTTTGAATTCATCAAACGGATGTCCCCTCCTTTGCACTCTCTTCGGTTTCTCCCTGTGGAAGAGTGAAAAGTAGATTATTGTGCTCGTTAATATCACAGCACGGATTCTACAGGAATCAGTGATTTTTAAGGAAGATCGTGCCAAAGCCTTCAAAGATTTTCTATGATCCAGGAAGACCAAACATGAGCTATAGATCAGGATTTGAACTCCTGATCAATATAGCTTTCCCATTCAAATAACAAATCTGAGGAACTTAAAATGTGGGTTCTCCCTCTGAGGTGGAGGACATCTGAAGTGGGTGATTCCCATCCATCTTCCAGGGAGGCAGGACTTTCTAAGAACTTCCTGTTTCCTGTAGTGGAAGTCACCCTTATCTTCAGTTCTTTTCCTGCCTCAACAGGGAGAGCAGCGTGTTAGGCTTTGCCAAACCCTTTGTCTTTATCTTCTACCAGTTTTTCTACTTATTAACCCTCTTTCTTCCCCTTTTTCTTTCAGGCTTCTCCTAGAAGGAGGATTTCCCCCCCTTTTTTTCTTCTCCCCTCAAGCCTGCCTCCTCCGGGATTCGCCCGGTTCTCCTCCCCCCCTTCCGTTTCTCTTGCTGCTCCGCTGCATAGCTCTGCCTTTAATCTTTCGGCCGGTCCTCCCCCTTCCGTTTCTCTTGCCGCTCCGCCGCAGCACTCTGCCGATCGCCCTTTTGTTCGGAGGCCGCTCCGCTGCGCTCACTCTGCTTCAGCCGCAAGCGCCGCAAGCGCGCGGCACACGGGGGCCATTTTTAACTCTTCGTTAGCAATGGACCGGAGCGCAGACGACGGCTTCCTGACCTTAAAATGTGGGGTTTTTTATCACTGGTGAAGCATCCCTCTCTTTATGTAGCAAGTCTTATTAAGTGAGGAACTAAACTGGGGGTCCCCAACGTGGTGACCGGGGTGCCATGGCAACCGCCAAGTGTTTTGGGAAAGTGGGTGGGGCCAGGCGGGGCTTTTGCACAGCAAGGCTTCTGACTGGCCACTGGAGATTTGATTGACTGTGCAAATTTTTTAAAATATTGCTTGGGCCTGAGCCGTTACTAAGGCACAAGGATCCCCACTGTGTGACTGACAGTATGCTGCGGCCATTTCTGGGCAGCCATTTTGAGGCTGTGCCCATCATGCTGCGCCAGAATTCCAAAGGTGCCCTCAGGGTCAAAAAAGTTGGGGTCCCCTGAACTTTACCGGAAACACGACACGGAGCTGTCAGCAATAGTGGCAGTCCTTGGTCAAGTTCCACCTTCTTCTCTGCAACGGGCAATACAACTCATCCCCAGGTCCTCATGGCAAGTAAAAATGCTACTATACGTCTGACTTCCTTCTGTGAAGTCAGGCTGGGGCTATCATTATCACTGCAAGAAATGCAGAGTAGAACTAAATATTATTAACAGCTAGGGCTGCCAGGTCCCCCCCTGGCCACCGGCGGAAGACAGGGGGCGGGTAGGGTTGCCCAATCCAGTTTGAGAAACTCCTGAGATTTGGGGATGGAGCCTGCAGAGGACGAGGGACCTCAGTGGGCCACAAGGCCACATGGAGTCCACCTTCCCAAGCAGCCATTTTCTCCAGGGGAACTCATCTCTGTAGCCTGGAGATGAGCTGTAATTCTGTGGGGTCCCCAGGTCCCACCTGGAGGCTGGCATCCCTATTTAAAGCAACACAGGACTCTTCAAAGATAGAAGCCTTTCCTTCTTTAGTAAGAGGCAATGCCAGCTCAGTGAAGACAGTCTTAGTAAACGGGGGGAAATAAGGTAGGGTTGCCAAGTCGTACCGTAGCTGCAGCAGGGGGAGTCCTGGCCCACTCCGGGAGCTCCTTGGCAGAAGTGACGTCATCGTGTCGGGCATGTTGGGGGCGGGACCACTATCAGACCACAGAGTTTCCCCTCGAATGATAGAGCGTCCCCCCGCACGTCTCCCCGATCCCGGCACTTTGGGGGTGGGGTTCCCCCCAGTGGCCTGATCCGGGCTGGCGGGTAATGGACACATAGCGGAGGGGTTCCCCTGCCCCCCCCCGGGGGACCTGGCAACCCTAAAATAACATGACATACCCTTCCTTGAAGCTGCTCCTGCAGCTTCATTACTGTTTCCCTTTCCCTGGCCAGCTGCTCTTGGGTGACTTGCAAAAGCTCTTTTAATTTGGTAGCTGCACATCCCAAGTCCTTTGATAACTTCTTCTCCTTTTCCAGTCTTTCCTGCAATTAGTATCAAAAGCAACTTTCACTTTTCATGGCAACAAATGTTAGAGATTTCCAAGCAACTACAAGAAGAAAAACGAACACTGGCAGGTTCTTTCATCTCATGTCTTGCAACTCAGTTTTGAGTCACGGGGAAAGCAAGGTTTTACTACCTGCAGCTGCAGAAGGTCCTCTGTTGCAGAGGCTGCTGTGTTCCCTTCAAGACTCAGCTTCTGGTGTTCTGTCTGCAAGCTGCACAATGATTTCTGAGCCTGGAGTTTCAAAAGATTGGGGAAATTCTTTAAAAGGGAAAGTGAAGAAATCCTTCTTTACTCAACAAGTAATTAAATTGTAGACTTCGCTGCCAGTGGATGTAGTATTGGTCACAACAAGCCTAGATGGCTTTGAAAGGGGATTATACACACTCATGGAGGAGAGATCCAATTCTGGCAACTGGTGAGCAAAGAGAACCAATACATTTAGAGGAGATAAGAACATAAGAAGAGCCCTGCTGGATCAGACCAGTAGTCCATCTAGTCCAGCATCCTGTCTCACATAGTGCCTGCCAACTACCGTGTTTCCCCGAAAATAAGACACTGTCTTATATTTATTTTTTCTCAAGAAGACACAATAGGGCTTATACACAAATGCATAGAAATCCTGCTAGGGCTTATTTTTGGGGTAGGTCTTGTTTTCAGGGAAACAGGGTAGTTTCTCTAGAGGGCCAACAACAGGGCACAGAGGCTGAGGCCTTCCCCTGATGTTGCCTTCTGGCTCTGGGATTCAGTCTTAGTCCCTCTGAATGTGGAGGTTCCTCTCAGTCACCATGAGTAGTAGCCACTGACAGACTTATCCACCATGAATCTATCTAATCCTGCATTACTAGGAAACAATAGCAAAGGAAGGCCTTGGCCTCTGTGCCCTTTTTGTTGGTCCTCCAGGGCAGCTCCATGGCTGTGGTGAGAAAGAAGATGCTGGACGAGATGGACTACTGGTCTGATCCAGCAGGGCTCCTTTTATGTGCTTCACAAGTTGCCCCCCACCAGTTGGAAGAAAGGTAGGATATAAATATTTTAAACAGGTATATGTTTCATACATTTTAAAATAAATGTATAATTATTTTGAACGACTGGAACTTGTTCCGTTTTCATTTAAATATGAAAACGAGTGACCTGACAATACCAAAATACATGGATCAAATCAAGATCAACCCCCCCCCCCATTTTTACAGGATGACAATTAAAAGGTGTACAAATTTAGAGTCCAAGACCAACAAAGGTTTATGCAAGGTATGAGCTTTTGTGTGCAAGGCACACTTTTCCAAATACACTGGAATGGTGTATGAGGTTCAGACTTATAGACAGGGAAATTAACATGTAACATGATGATGATACAAGAGTCCAAAATAACAAGCTAAGAGTTCTAACTATGGTGCATTAAGACGATTCTACTGATGGGTTCATGCATATTCGAAGGCTTTTCAGTTTACACCACAGATCTAAGACCTGAATGACAGACAGCCCTCAACACCTGGCTCTGAATTAAAAGCACCCTGTTTGGCAGAATGGCTAAGCCTTTGCTCTCTCCTCTGAGCATTTCAGACACATTCTTAGCCCTCAAAAGGAAGAGCAAAACTCAGTCAAAGAAGGGTGTTTCAACAAAATACTGCACTGCAGGAATAACCCCTCCTCAGCAGCAGCTACAGACCTTGGGAATACCGTACATTTTGGAATAATGATTTTGTTTTTAAAAATGTCTGGAACTTACACCAAAGAGAGAGAACTTACATAACAAAACGGTCTTATCATGAAAGGCCTTCTACATCACTGTGCTGCATCTATTCAATTAATAACTTTCAAATAGTAGCCCAGTGAGCCCTGTGATTTCACGGAACCTTGTCAGGGGTCCTCCGTGAGAAGATCAATAACTGCAGACCCATGTTCCCTCTAAGCTGTGGAGTCTTGTGAGCAAAAATTCTACGTTGTGAGCCACTGGGATTAAAGTTGTGAGTGAGCCATTTGGCTACTGCATAAACTAGTTTGCTCTGGAGCCATCCTTCCTGAGCGAAGACAAAAATGTGTGAGCCGGAGGCTAAAAAACTGTGAGCTAGCTCACACTAACTCAGCTTAGAGGGAACATTGCTGCAGACCAGCTTTGCTACTGACCACCCCCCAAAATGTGTAGCCACAAAGAAGTAGGTGACATGTGCCAAGGGGCCAGTTTGGCGTAGTGGTTAAGTGCACGGACTCTAATCTGGGAGAACCGGGTTTGATTCCCCAATCCCTCCAGTTGCACCTGCTGATGTGACCTTGGGTCAGTCACAAGCTCTGGCACAGCTGTCCTTTAAAAAGAGCCGTTTGTGTCAGAGTTCTCTCAGCCCCACCCACCTCACAGGGTGTCTTGTGTGTGGGGAGGGGAAGGGAAAGGAGTTTGTAAGCCGCTCTGAGACTCCAAGTGAAGGGCGGGGTATAAATCCAATCTCCTCCTCCTCCTCCTCTTGGTTGGCATCAAGCAACAATATCTGAGGAAGTGTGTCATGCACACAAAAGCTTATACCATGAATAAAACTGGTGCCCCGGACTCAGACTTTGTTCTGCTGCTTCAGACCAGCGTGGCTACCCCACCTGAATCTATCAAGCAACCGTGAGGTCCAAAAAGACTGGATGGTCCTCTGCACCTCCCACAATCCTCTGCAAAAGATAGCTAGATGTGAGTCCCGTAGGACCTTAGAGACCAACCAGATCTTCAGGGTATGCGCTGTCTAGTGTCCCAGACACCAAAGGATGGGGTTTGCTGGCAGAGGGACTGGTGTGGAAATGGGTTCCCTGAAGTGACAGACTTTGAAAACCACGTACTTAAGGTATCAGACAAAAAGGAACAGCTGCTGGTAGTATGCAGTCCGCTCGCCAGACAGAACCTTACACAAGGAGTGGTCCTGGACTGAGGTATCCCTGCATTCAATGTCCACATAATAGAACTCCACCCACAATTAAACTTACTTCCTCAAGCTTGGCTGCCAACGTCTCCCTCAGAACACGTTCGCTCTGTAAATCTGCTTCTGTTTGGCCCAGCTGGGTTTTTAACTGTATAGGGGGGAAAGGAACAAGTCATTGCAATTCAGAGACTAGAAGATTTTTTGGTGTAAGGTTGTTACCCTGGGCTAATCGAAGGCAAGTCCCTTAAGAACGAGTACCGGCAGAGGCTCCTCTTCTTGTGCAGAAGTGCAGAAAAGGGCAACTCGAATGATAAAAGGGTTGGAACACTTTCCCTATGAGGAAAGGTTCAGGCGCTTAGGGTTCTTTAGCTTGGAGAAATGATGACTGAGGGGTGACATGATTGAGGTTTATAAGATTATGCATGGGAAAGAGCAGGTAGAGAAAGAGGTACTTTTCTCCCTTTCTCACAATACAAGAACTCGTGGGCACTCCATGAAACTGCAGAGCGGTCGGGTTAGAACGGATAAAAGGAAGTACTTCTTCACCCAAAGAGTGATTAACACATGGAATTCACTGCCACAGGAAGTGGTGGCAGCTACAAGCATGGACGGCTTCAAAAGGGAATTAGATAAGCATATGGAGCAGAGGTCCATCAGTGGCTATTAGCCACAAGGTATAGCTAGGGGCTCTGGGGCAAGGGATGCTCTGTCTTCTTGGGGCTTGCTTGGGGGGGTCAACAGTGGGAGGGCTTCTAATGTCCTGGCCCCACTGGTGGACCTCCTGATGGCACCTGGTATTTCTGGCCACTGTGTGATACAGAGTGTTGGACTGGATGGGCCACTGGCCTGATCCAACATTGGCATCTCTTATGTTCTTATGTTCTTTCTAGCGGGCTAACTCAGAAGACATGTCACACAGGATGTGCTCATTAGTTTTATGTTTTCACAGTTCTTGAGCACAATTTTGCTACTCCTATCCAGCAAAGTCCTAGAAGCACACAGTAAGACATGTGCCTGATAAAGGATTCTGTAGAACCCGAAAACTTGCAAGGTGTTTTGTGTCGTTCGGGTTGGCCTCAATGAAAGGTATTTTTTTCCCTAGCAGTAGAAAAGAGCAAGGGTCCAGTAACATCTTAAAGACTAACAAAATTTGTGGCAGGGGATGAGCTTTCGCGAGTCACGGCTCACGTCTTTGGATATCATGAAAGTTCTTAACCTGCCACAAATTTTGTTAGTCTCTAAGGTGCTACTGGACGCTTGCTCTTTTCTATTGCTACAGACAGACTAACACAGACTTACTCATCATGATTTTTTCTTGATCCCCAGCCAGAATTCTAGAATGACTAAGTGAAAATAGAGACTAGTTCAGCCAGTCTATTAGGAACTAAAGCTAAAGGAATCCTGTGGGTATTGTTACAATTTATCTAGAAAATGTTTTTATAGCGCTGTGCAATTAAAAACCAATGCAAAAGTAAAAGCACAAAGCAGAATGAAAAAGAAATATATCACTTAGCAGAAATGGTGATACAAAATGAAAAGTATCTAGCCACCTAAGGGAAAGCTCGCTTGAACCACCCAAGTTCTAGCTAAGACAACAAAACAGAAGAAGGCGTTTCCTGGGCACTGCAACTCTAAAAAGAGCCTGCCCCAAGTCCCCCCAAATCTCACACCTAAAAAGGAGAGGATGTCTAGCATAACCTCCCCTCTTTCTCTTATAGAAGAGAACACGGAAGGGAAGTTACTTCAGGTAAACAGGATTTTTTTAAGGCAGTATATTTCTGAGGTGTTATCATTTCTTTACTTCCCCCCCAACAAATAGGCCCTCCGGAGATGTTCCGGGGGATAATTAACATCTGGAAAAGGGGAGGATAGTTTACCTTCATCCAACACCAATGTCCCAATCCAAAATTATTTCTAGAGTTTTAACAAGACAGGAGGTCTGACCTCTGACCTTTAAGATCTCATCTGATTTGGGTTAACTCGATAGTGTTAAGTGTTGAATAAAGATGGTATACATGAGGTTTACAAATTTCAGCTTGTCAAACTTGGAACCTCGTTTGCCACGGGTTTTGTATATTTCATCATCACTGACTGTAACCATACTGTTTGGATTCTAAATTTGGGGCATGGGGGAGCAGAGTGTGAGTGTGTGTGTGTGTGTGTGTGTGTGTGTGTGTGAGAGAGAGAGAGAGAGAGAGAGAGAGAGAGAGAGAGAGAGAGAGAGTGTGCTTTGCTTAGCTGCTTTGCAACTGTTTTCTTAAGAGGCCTC